>NC_056746.1:641604818-641692318 GCF_019279795.1 Protopterus annectens | reverse complement strand
TTTCTGACAGTGTGAATATCCTGTAACAGTGTCCTAATGTCCATGTAGAAAAACATATTTTTGAGGAAACACATTGTTCTGTATTCTATTTGGATCTGTGTATATGAACATATGTTCTTGTGCCAATGCTGATAAGCATATCCTGTTTTTTATGCAGAAAAACATATTTTTGAGAAAACACATTGTCAGAGATCAGCTTTTCTGACAGTGTGAACATCCTGTATTTTATTTGGATCTTTGTATAAAAACATCTGTTCTTGTGCCATATCCTGTTTTTCCATGCAGAAAAACATATTTTTGAGAAAACACAGTGTCATAAACATATCCTGTTGTTTTAGGAAACATATTGTTTCCATCCTGTTATTTTAGGAAACATATTGTGTCCATTTTTTATATGCAGAATAACATGTCAGTGTTCTTTAAAAGCAGATTTTGCATTTTTGTTCTTGCATACATCCTGTTTGAGTCTGTAAGGGGAAAATGTCCATTCTTTAAAAGCAGATTTTGTATTTTTGCTCTTGCATACATCCTGTTTTGAGTCTGTAAGGAAAAAATGTCCATTCAGCAGATTCCTTTTCCAAGCCATGGTAATTTAGTATGGATGCTGACTACATATTACTAAACTCTATTTCTACATTTAAGCAAGCTTTATCTTATACATTATTTATGTTGCATAATTGCAGCAAAATTACTTTCAACCTTAGTATATTGTTGAGCACACTCTAACACTCCTCTCATACTCGGTAGCCTACCAACTGCATCAAAATGACATGCATATAGCTGCTCAAGCCATGAAAGAATCAATTTGATTTGACTTCCCTATTTCACTGCAAAAATCAGTGCCTCAACCACCTGCTCTATGGAACTAAATCGACCTCAAAACAAACAGCTCACTGGAAGGACGGCTTCTTAGCAATGCATTTCCGGCCTGTGGAACTAGTTGCCACTACATGCAAGCAAAGTAGTGCTTGGACTAGCTTTAAGGCTAGTCTTGATAACTAGATGGATATTTATACCTTTGTTATCATGCAAGGCCTTGCTCGATTTCTGCATAATCTGTAAGTTATGTATGTGACAATACCACCCCATATGGTACTCTCCATGGATGCAGTGACCGTTTCTTTTCATTAATAGTGCACAGAAGCACCAGTATGCTAATGCTTGGAACAACAGGCAGTTCCATGTAAATGGAAATCATACAGCGCTCATCTGTGAGGCAACTGCTGACTGGATGGCTTCCCTTATCAAGTAACTGCAGAAGCTCATTTGAATCAGTTACTATGCAGGTAGCACTGCGGTCATTACCATATTATAGTAACTAGGGGATCTGGTATTCTGTGACAGGCCCCACTACTACAATTATGTCTGTATCACTTGGGGGTGGGGCAGTGTCAGAACAGGTTGATCTGCACTTTATGGGATTTCACTGTTAGTAGGTAGAGATTTTCCTGCAAGAAATAAAAGATGTAGGATTTTTTTTTAATAGTTCAAAGCTAGCATATTTAGTACCATCTCCCAAGACACACTCTAGTGGGGGGTTTGCTACACTAACTGGCTTAATCGATAACAGTCCTTTAGGATATAAAGGACCCATCACTTACAATACTGTTGGCAGGTTTGTGAATGGTGCATGACTGGTGTTTTGGTGGGGGTGGTCGTTAGAAGAAAAAGATAAAAGGCTTCTGATGCACTAGAGCATGATGAAGTAATGGGTCTTCCACATACTTATTTCATGGCATTCAAAGCTCTGCTCAGCAGTGCAGCTGGTTTCTGAATCTGTCCAAGTTAGCTGCCTCTGAATCACACCATAATATTTGAGACATAAAGCTGTAAATATTAAACTGAGTTGTTTGAAGTGAGTTTTGATTTAATATTGTGCAATGTTGTCATGTACAAAGCACTGATGGAAAACATGATGTTTAGGAGAGAGATGATAGTACATGAAGTTGCTAAGAAACTGATTTTAACTCCCAGGCTTTAAAGATGAAATGAGGGTGCACAAGGACATCAGAAACTGCGGCAGTTACAATTTGGCTTTGCCAAAGGTACGTCACGCCTATTCAACCTGGTGGACTACAAGTCACCACAGCAGTAGAGGAGGGCAAAACAGTTCACGCTGCCTACCCTGACCTGGTTATCACATTTGACACAACACTCCACTCTGCATTGTTGACAAACTCAAGAGTTTATTTATAAACCCTATGTCACCCGGTGGATAGCCAGGTGGCTCACAGGACCAAGAAAGTTAGAATAGGGGAGTCCAGCTCTACAAAGAGACCAGTCACAAGTGGAGTCCCTCAGGGATCAGTCCTGGAACTGCTCCTTTTTGGCATTTATTTCTCTAAAGCCAAAGTCAATGTCAATGGCCTCAGGCTGATCAAATTTGCAGACAATTGAAAATTAAGAGGAGTTACAGAATCCCCCCACTTACACAAATATTCTCCAAGAAGGGTTGACACAAACAACTGGTGTTAGAGCCATGGACTAAAAATAATGCCAAGAAATGCCTAACAGTATCCTTCAGAAAGGAATCCACCCCTGTTAACTGCCATTTTCACAACACATCGCTAAAAAGTCGACGTAGCAGTCAGGGACTTAAGACCGTAATCTAGCTTTTCATAACCACATGTCTACAGTAGTGAGGAAATAATAAATATTGAAGCAGGTAATACTGGTGCTGCAACCTCTACTGTTCTATATGGCCTTTACTTTATTTTACGTTGCCTGCACAGAAGAAAAAAAGAAGATGTAGTTACCACCTACTCTTTTCATAGTCTAAGCACCAGCTTCATCCCAGCTGAATGGAAAACAGCCACAGTTACACCCCTGCACCAAAGTGGTGCTTCTACTGACCCTGGGAACTACAGCTCTATTAGCCTGACTAGTCGTATCTGCAAGGCCATGGAGAGAATCATCATGGACCTTATCAACAAAGATATAGGTAATCTCCAAACACTAGATCTTACCCAATTTGGATTTGTCAAGGAGAGATCATGTTTGTTAAACCCGGTGGAATTTTGAGAAGTCTCAAGGGCCCTGGAAGAGGGGAAATCTTTGCATACAGCCTACCTAGACCTGACCAAGGCATTTAACACTATCCCTCACTCAGACATCATTGACCAACTCTCCCAACTAGACGTCAACCCTTATATCATAAGGTGGGTTGTGAACTGATCTTTGAAAGAACCCATACAGTCAAAATAGGGGAATCTACCTCCAACAGCAGACCAGTTACCAGTGGCATTCCACAGGGATCGGTCCTGGGACCTCTACTATGTGGAATCTATTTCTCCAAAGTACAACCTAAAATCAAGGGACTGTGGCTGACGTTTGCGGGACTACTCCAAACTGTGTGCGGTCACAGAATCTCCAAACAATGTCAACATCTCCTTCAAGAAAGTCTTGTGCAAACAAATGATTGCTGGCAAAGTCATGGCTTCAAACTGAAAGCAAAACTGTATTATCATCCCTTTCAGCAAGAGTGATGTACCTGCAAATTACCACATCAATGGCAATACCCAAGTACGCACTCAGGTTGATAGCAACCTGGCCTTTTGATCACCACGTCTCCAGAGTGGTAAGAAGGGCATTCTATATGGCTCACCTCATAAGTAAGGGCATTGCCTCGAGAAAATGTAAAGTTATCAAGTTCCTGTACTTTTCACTCATGAGGCCAATAAACGCTCCTTCTGGCATGCATCTTTCAAAGCACCTGCAGCAATCCTACGTGGACAGGCTGAAATCACTGTCACTTTAGTCCGTTTCATACAGACTACTCGGAGGCAAACTCTGACCCCATTTTATTGGAAATGCTGCACCTCCGCAAGTCAAATGGCACATGGATTACTCATTCTAAAGACCTAAACCTGGTATGTGACATCAATAGAACCTGCTGGAGGGACAGATTTGTTTCCCAGAGGTTACCACACCTTTGGAATAGACTCCCACTTCACATCAAACAGAGCACCTCATTGGGCCTCTTCAAACACTGGATGACTGGATGAGTAACCATAAAGTCACCCCAGGGGTTCCACCGGTCTCTCTCTTGGACAGGGACAATAGGTGAGGATCATGGTAACAAAGGTAAAAACTGGCCAGGCTTGTTAGGGTCTTTGGGCCATTAGCCTGGTTAACTTCCTATGATCCTGTGTGGGGGTTGGGGAGGGGTGCTTATCTGAGGTTTCAATGGCCTTAGTCCAATTCCACCTCAAATTGCAGCTGTACCCCAAAGACAACACTCATGTTTTCACCTGTGCTTTCTATCCTCAGGAGAAATGTATCCTTCCAGGAACGTTATGACTTTACTTGCTACTATCTTGCAAGGAAAGCCTATAAATGATGTAAAGCTAAAATGTTAGTAAAACAGTTTTCTGTTAATTTCATATTTTAGTTTTGTGAGGATTTCTAAAAGTTAGACAAGTGCTATGATATTATGCATGACTGCCACTTGCTGTGTACAAGGCATCAGAATTATGCAAGTTGCAAACAGTAGCAGAAGCAAGCTTCTGTTTTTTTTTTTTTTTTTTTCATCTCTGAATACTAGCAAATTATACATTTTTTTGATCTGCTGTAACACCCAACAGACATCACACAACCCAAGCAACAAAACTTACTGTCACAATAGCAGCTGTACAGTATGGCAACCTGTGATAATTATACATACTAATTCTGAGATTACTTTACTATGGAGTAAGGGGAATACAGAATAGATTGCTAAGATTTAGTATGAATTCACTAAACTGTAATCTTTTTACTATGTCACTCAAAGTTACGCTATGCAAAATAGATAAAAGAAATAAAGAGCTGCACAATTAAGGTAAGTGTTTTGACAAGTTCATAAAAAGTAAACACCAAGAGTCTTGTCCAACCACCCCCACCAGAAATGTTTCCCCACTAATCAGGGACTAAACATTGTGTACACCAGAGGGAAACAGGGCTGCACAAAGTAAACTGAAGCCAGAAGTAGGGTTGATGACGACGTGGTAAGTGGGAGGTATCAAGACAAGGTTCTTTCGGTCAAAATTTTAGATTCTAGGAATGTCCCTTTAAGGAACTTGTGTTTGCATGTGTTGCGTGACAAGGAACTTTGCACTCACTTCACTTCTTTGTCATCTACTAGCAACATCCAAAAATGATATAAAAGTGGAAAATTATTTAGTTTAATACCTTGAAGTACTGAACTTAAGGCAGTCTCAGAATGACAGGAACATTTTTGGAGATTCTATAACATTCTAGGTTACTGAAGTTTAACCGATTCGGAGTACAGCTAAAGGACTTGGCGAAGTAGCAGTTTGGTGCAGCTGCTCCAACTGTACATCAGACTGGGTTCCCGGTCAACACCAGGTCTGACAAACAGCTTGCATGTAAGGTGGAATGATCCTTATACCTGCATTTTCCCCATCAAAGACAACTGATGGGGGTTGAAAGACCATTAACCCCACAAGAAGTTACATCTTTTTTGAAAAAAAAAAACACTGCAAGCCATCCCCACAGCAGAGTGTATATTGTATATACTCATTCTAATCTGAACCACATACATGGGTACTTCCCATGCTCTCCCCCTCCACTCTGAAGGAATGCAGTACAACTCCACCTGTACACAGAACTCGATACTGCAGGCAGTATCTACTCTCACTTACAACTAGAACCTCTACCATGTCAAAAAGCCCATTCAGTTCAAGGACGACTTTCATTCCAGCACTAATCCAGTCAATGTACAACACACAAGCATACTTTAGTGTAGCCTGTCACTGCAGAAATTTACATACCCCTACCCCTAGTTTTCTTCCTAAGAGTGATCACTGCATCGTAGACAACTTTTGTAATGCACTCTTATAGCTGTGTTGCTACACTGCATTCCAAGCATTTTAAACACCCTTACTAAAATTATCAGTTTCAGAAACCTACATTAAACAGATAAAAAATTGACTTTTTTCTACTGGGAAAATCCAACTGGGTCAAAAGTAACCCATTTTCAGAGGAGGCCCAGGAAGAAAAGCTAAAGGAAAAATAAAAAAAAACAATTGCAATTTGTTATTGCTTTTCTCTTTGTATATAGCTGATCACTTAAAGTTAGAAAGGCAGAAATAGTAATGAATTAAAGGTGAGATAATGGGGGAGAAGAAAGGGAGGTTTAGGGTAGATGAGATAGGTGTTGGGGTACAATGTTGATTAAAGTGTGGAAGAGGAGGAAGGGAAGGACAGTATTAGTTTAATGGCATTAGTTACGGGGGACACATTTTTTTCCATTTAAATAAAATTATGCATCACACAGCTTTTCTTTCTTTGTAACTGTCAGTCCAACATTACATAAATTTTATGTATTCCTGCCTTTTCTTAAACTCACATCTCCTGAACATTATTCTACATGTACTTCTCCCACAATTTCCATTTACTTCTACGTAATTTGCTCCTTCCCTTTTCTGAAGATCCCTCTTCCAATTCTTCTCACTTTTACAATAATGCAATACTTCAAATACAGTTCCTTTAGGCTAATTCTGCTGGCTGCCAAAAAAAGCAATTACTAGAAAATGGAAATCAAACTTGAGGTCTCACTTAGTCTAGGCAACTCAGATCCAGTGACCCACCTCAAAAATATTCTTTCCTTAGTTGCAACCATTTTCTGACCCAATATTTCAGGCAAGAGTACACTTTGTACGGAAATTTTAAAATCTGCCAACTCATTACACTCCCAAAACATACATTCCCGGTTACCTCTTTCTTCCCCCATCACACATCCAATCTTCGTAATCTTATCTTGCTCCATTTCGCACCACAGAAAAGCACAGTAAGGAACGCAACGATTTCTATAAGCAAACTTTTATTACAGTCACACAGCACACAAATTATTGAGCATTAAATCATGTATCCTCCTTACACTACCACCATACGAGACACCGTGGGTCTCATTTTGAACCATCTGGTGGTTGAAACTGCATTTCTTAGTTAACCAGTTACTTAATTCACTACTATTGCATTCTTTGAAATTATAGCCACCTTGTCCATGCTGGTTTGATCCATGGTGTTCAGCTCCAAATTTTGATCTAGACTAGGGCTCGTACCAGTCTCGCTCACCAAAATACAAGGGAAATCTTCCAACTCTCCATTAAGAATGAAACTTTGAGGTTCCAGAATTATTTACCGGTACACTGAAATGGTGCTGTGGTAATCCATTTAATGTGAAGTTGCCCTATCTCTCCTTCATTCTTACTGATGGGTTTGGAATCTATCCTCTGTTCTGACTCAGCCATTTATTAAAGCTCAAGGTCTTCAGCTAGCTCGTGGCTCACTCCCTATCCCATGATGCTGTAGGGAATTCCCCAGATCTCATTTGCTGCTGAAACGGTTCAAATCTCTAATTGTAGCACTGCCTAAGTGAAACGTTTTTTTTTCTTCAACTTTAGTTTAATTGTTGTTGTTGTTCACATATTTGGTATAATTTAAATAGTTATAGTAGTTTCCTTCCTCAGAGCGTCTTAAACACTTATTTTCTGTAGTAAAACAGCATTAGTTATCTTTTGGCCAAGAGTGTTAGGCCTCAAGTCCCCTATCCCTTTATTGACTAGAGTATGCCGATTGTTCGCAGTTTAGTAAAAAAAAAAGTCAAAGCAGCCTAACGAATCCAGAGTGTCAGGGTTTAAAAGGTGCCCCAAGTGCTCACAGAAGATGTCCATTATAGTCACACTGAGTGTGTCTATTGTTTGGGTGCCCTGCATTTACAAGAATCTTGTTCAATGTCATTATTTCAATTCAAGAGTCCTTCATGAATGAAATAAGTTAATTCTTAAGGACCAGCCAAGCTCCTCATGGTGTCCTGCAGAGTACTACAAGCAGCAGAGCGACAAAAGAGTGACTTTCATCTGATTAAGTATTTTTTATTTCTCTGCATTTTTCCTGTGACTGGTAACCTTGCAGAAAAGCGATTTCTAGCATTTCTGTGCCTTAAACAAACTCTTTGCTGCATAATATACTCTTTTTACTGTTAAGCACTTTTTAAAGTCGTTTAAGTCTTTTTTTTTTTTTTGTTGTTGTTTAACTGTTGTAGGCTACACACTAAAGTGCGCTAGCCTGTTATAAGCATTTAAAGTTGTTTTTGTGAAAGTTTATTGTATCCTCTGCTTAAAAAAAAAAAACAAACAAAAAAATATTCTTGTTTCCCACCTTTTCTAAGCTAGTCTACTCCAGTTTTCAGGTTCTGCTGAATTCAGGGCTGTGGTATAAGTTCCTGTGTTGCCTATATCCTTACTTGGATAGGAGGAAGTTTCTCTGTTCACCAGTGAGAGTGGGGAGCTTTGAGCAGCCTATCTGTCCCTGGAGGAATGGTCTCAGCCCAGCAACTATTGGTTTATTGGCCGTTTTCGGCTAATTCCTATCTTTTTCATCTCCCTGCCTTAAAACCCGCATTTGCGCGGTTTTGTGCACCGCCGGTTAGCTAGAGTTAAACTATTCCAGGCTCCACAAAGTCTGCTCTTCAATTTTTCCCTTAGAACTAGTCAAACTCTCAAATTAAGCACTCTAACGATTTTCCTTTTACAGCCCAGCACTTGCTTCAAGCTCTCAGTAAGCACTAATAAACGCTAACACTACACCTCCCCCTTTACTATACAGTAGTACAAGGCTCCCTATTCGTATCTAGCGGACAATCAGTAAAACAGTTCATTTACCCATGCAGGAATGTCCAAAGGGCAGTTTCAGGTATACTCTACAGTCCAGCTGGTGAATCTGGGAATACTGAGGCAATGTTACAATTGCCTCATGTACACAGACAACCCTCTCCTCCTTCTAACAAACACAAAATGTATGCGAGAGACGCAACTATACAGCCAAACTGGAGGCCAAGCTCTCTCAACCCAAGGCTGGAACAGTCAGTCAGGAGGAGAAGGGAAACACTTGCACCACACTTCCAGCCTCACATAAAACAGTCATACATGCACCAGCAAACACACATAAATACACAAAAACATACTCTGAGGTTCTAAATAAAAATCTGCCTAAGCAGCAGAGACCTCCAAAGCAGACATCCAAGCAACCTCAACCCTCAAACAACCACCACGTATCACATACTTCACAAAGTCAGTGTGCCACGCAACCACAGCCCTTAAGGCATAACACACCCAATACACTAGTAATATGTGACTCTATTGTCAGGCACACTGATGTTCCACTCATTAGACTGAACAAGGAGAAGGTTACTGTAAGCTGCCTGTCGGGTGCCAAGATCCGCCACATAACACAAGCACTCAGGTCACTCCAAAACAAGTACAAATATGACTCTGTCATTGTACATGTTGGTGTGAACAACCTGAGACGTACCTCCCTGGACTACATGAAAGGAGACAGAGGAGCTCTCTGATCATGTAGCCCAGGCCGGTATGACCCTGACCCCGAGTAGCATCCTGCCCTCACCAAGAGTGATGCCACAGTACAAAGAAAAAATGATCAGTTTTAACAAATGGCTAAGCTATTGGTGCCGTTTAAAGGGGATCCAGTGTCCGTCAGCCTGGGATGACATGCTCGACAAGCCACACTGCTTCACCAGAGATGGCTTGCACCTGTCACCCTTACTGGCCAGGGCTCTTGCCACCCCCATAGTGCCTTTTTTAGGCAAGGCTCAAAAGATAAACTCACCTCCGTAAACAACACAAGTAACCAGAAACTGAGGGTAATGCAACTTAATGCCAAAAGTCTAAACCTCAAAATGCATGCACGAAAGGCACTCCTTAGCATGGAGCAAATAGATATCTGTGCAGTAACAGAAACCTGGTTCAAAGCTCCAGAGAGCACCCCCAGCACTACCAGGCTACAACTCATACCATACCTTTCTGCCCCAGAACCCAGACCGAAATACAAAAGGAGGGGGTGTATCCATTTTCATAAAGGATACCCACACCTCCAGGTTAGTAGCACAGCACGAGGCCTCGGAAACCATCCATGTGCAACTAACAGTGGGCAAAGTTGCTTTTCAGATCGTAGCTTGCTACAGATCACCTACCTTGTCTCAGGACCCCCCACTCAGCATTCCTGAGAACATTGGAAAATATAAACGTCCTACCTAACACCATGACATTGGGAGATTTCAACTACCCAAACATTGACTGGGATAACTACTCGAGTACAAACTCCTTTGCCCAACGCTTCCTAGAGTTTATAAACTCAAATGCCCTGGAACAGCTGGACACCATGCCCACAAGAGGTGACAACATACTGGACCTGACCATCACCAACATGGGGGATCAGTGCTCCACACCACAGGTAAACCCCTCACACTGGACATCCATATCCCGACCCCACCCCAGTCAAGGAAACCGCTGTGAAAAACTTTTCAAAAGCCAACTTCACACTCCTCAAGACAGAGGTGGAAAGTTTCAACGTCCCCTTGCTAAAGGGTAATGCTGCCCAAACCGCAGAATCCTTTACAAATGCATTCTCTGAGGATCTACAGGAATGCATGGATTGAGCCATTCCAAGTAAAACCAAGACACACTCCTCCAAAAAGAGGAAACCAGTCTGGTGGTCCCCGGCCATAAATAAGCTATACAACAGGAGGAAACTATTACATGATAGAGGAAAATCCCAAAAAGGAAAGGCATCACTGATCAATATTAGCAAGAAACTACAATCCCTCTTAAAATCATCCAAGGCCAGTTTTGAAAGAAAAATTGCCAAAGACTCTAAAGATAACCACAACGCCTTCTTTAGCCATGTCAAGAATCTAGGTGGCAACTCTCAGATATGCTCTGAGCTAGTGCAAAATGGCAAAAAATACACTGAACCAAATGACAGTGCCAACATCCTGGCTGACAGGTTCAGTGCAAACTTCACCCCCCCCCTCACTCCCAAAAGGGTCCATGTACATCCCAGAAGAATGCAGAGCCCCAGACATCACAGACACGCAGGTAAAAACAGCCCTCTCCAAAGCTAAAAACACAGCATCAATGGGACCGGATTTTATCCCAGGCTGCGTCTTACAAGAGCTCCAAAAGGAACTAAAGCCCTCACCTAAATTCACCGTTCAAACTCAGCCTTACCACAGGCTATGTACCCAAAGAATGGCATACAGCAACAGTCATCCCGCTCCACAAAGGTGGTGCCACAACAGAACCTGAGAACTATCGCCCTATAAGCCTGACTAGCCTGGTCTGCAAAGCTATGGAGCGAATCACCATGGAACTCAGAGACATTGGGAACCTCCAGACACTGGACCCTACCCAATTCAGCGTTGTTAAAGGCAGATCCTGCCTCCTAAACCTAGCTGACTTCTTTGAAACAGTCACCAAGGCCATAGATGAATGAAAGGTAGTCCACACAGCCTACCTGGACCTCGCTAAGGCCTTCGACACCATTCCCCACTCTGGCATCATAGATAAGCTCACCAGCTTGAACATTAACCCCTATGTCACGAGATCGGTTGCCAACTGGCTCACAGATAGAACGCACATGGACAGAGTTGCAGGTGCCATGTTCGACTCTAAACCAGTTACAAGTGGCGTCCCACAGGGCTCGGTCCTGGGACCCCTCCTGTTCGGTGTATACTTCTGAGGTACAGGCAAGCACGGGAGGACTATGGCTGACCAAGTTCACAGATGACTGCAAACTGGGACCATAATAGACTCTCCGGCTGACACAGATATCCTCCAGAAGGGTCTTACAGAGACAGATACCTGGTGTCAGAACCATGGCCTCAAGCTAAATGCCAAAAAATGCACAGTCATCCCCTTTGGGAAAAACAAAGTGCCCACGAATTATCATATAGGTGGTAATCCACTAAGTAAGGAAGGTGTAATTAGGGACCTGGGAACCCAGGTAGATAGCAACCTCTCCTTTGATAATCACATTGCCAAAGTGGTTAGAAATTCCTTCTATGTAGCCCACCTAATCACAAAAGGGTTCACCTCTAGATCAAGAGCGGTCATTGTGCACCTCTACTCATCACTCATTAGGCCCATAATAGAGTACAATGCCCCATTTGGAATGTACCTTACTCGACACATGCAACAGCTGGAAAGACCACAGCAGTACCTCACCAAGAGGATGATGGGCCTCAAACAGATGTCCTATGCAGCTCGACTAAAGAAACTCCAGCTCTACTCGGTTGCTTACCGCCTGCTCAGTGGTGATCTCTGCCTGATGTAGAAGGCCATGTCCAAACCGGAATTAATGGACATGCTCCACCTCAAGAAAACCAAATCTTACAGCCACACTCTCCAGTAAATTAAACCTCAGCACAACAAACAGGACATGCTGGAGGGATAGATTCCTGTCCCAGAGACTTCTCTTGCTCTGGAATAGAATCCCAGTTTATGTTAGGCAAAGCTCCTCACTGACTCTCCTCAAGAGAAATCTTGACGAGTGGACGGGAAATCATAAATTTACCCCTGGGATCACTTCAGTGGCCCTGCTAGACAGAGGCCCAGGAAACTAATTTAAAAGGGAGGCGAAAGTCAACACATTCTGGCTAGGCTTACAAATGCTCTTGGTCAGATAGACTAGTACCTACCTATGAACCTATGACCTTCAAGTCTTCTTTTTCTGAAGCTCTGGAACAGGGTCAAAGCCCTTCAAAAGGATCAATGTCTCTTTCACAGAAATCAGGCAAAGGCTCGAAAAGACAATCACCTGCATCTTCTGGTGGCTTGGAGCCATCCAAAAAAGTCTCAAAAGTATCGGAGCCTGCTGAACTTGTCAGACCTTCCACCTCGGCTCCATCTGTATTGGAACCAATGGTGTTGCAAGTCAGAAGCTGCTCACCAGTCTTGGAGCCGGTTTCTCCTGTGCTTAGGTCACTGATTCTCCAGTCTGTGGCATCTCCAGCTCCATACTCTTGTTCTTCCAGGAGTCTAACGGACTAGGATATGGATTGTTTGGTGCAGAAACTATTGAGGACACCGGCGCTGGCTAAAATTTTGTCAGAACCGAGCCAAATCAGCTTCGGCGCCAACCAGACCAATGCCTTCGACTTCACTTCCTCCTCCGACCCAAACGGTGGTCTCGGAGCTGGAATGCGTGGAGCCAATAGAGAAAGACCCCGGAACCAAGACCTACATTGACATCTTCAGCTGACTGCTCTGACTACCCTGGTGCCATCTGAGAAGTCTAGGAGCAGACACTCTCCAGTTGGATCCAGGGGGGACAGTCTAACCAAATTTTTATTGGTTCTGACCTTTCCACTCGGGGCCTCAGCTCAGGTGAGCTCTGATCCTACCCTTGGCCTCAGAGCCTTCTCCTGTGGTTCCGGTGGTATTTGCTGGCTCCTCGGGGCTAGAGGTTTTCTCGGGTCACGGGATGGGGGCTTTTGCGGCTATGAGGACAGCCTTGTCCCCATGGGCATCCTCTGTCGGATCAGACTAATCCTCCCCCAAGGCACCAGTATCTGTTTCTGCACAACCAATCCCACAGTGCACAGACCTGAAGCCTCAGGAAGCTCCAGAGGGAGAACCACTCTCTTTGGGAACCTCTCTGGAAGCCCCATCCGAAGAGGCACCCTGAAATAGACTATGTTAAGAGGAAACATTTGGACTTGTCAGAGTAGTCAATCACATCAGACACAGATCTTGAGGAATAGGAAAGGTCCCCACGGTTGCCCTCTGAAGAAGTCTCCTTTGTTTAAGGACTTCTAAGATGTCTGCAGAGAGGCGGCTGGAAGACCATTACCCCTTCTGACGAGAAGTCAGTTTACCTGAAAGCTTTTAGGTCTCTACCTTCTGCCACTTGGGTGCCTCCGTCTTTTGAAGAGGTAATGGAACTAGTTTCTCAAAAGGCGTGGGAGTCTCCGGACACAGTGGAACCTGTCTGTAGGAAACAAAACATATTTTTAACATCCCCAGAGGACCAAAATTTTAACCAAAAAAAGTGTTCCCGTAGATGCTGTGGTGGTGGCAGTAGCCACCAAGGAGTTATCAAACATCCACATCTGTCCATCCCCTGAACAAAGAGTCACATACAATGGAGAGATGTGCATGTTCTCTTCAGCGACCTTTACTCTACTGTCCCTGAATTACCTTACTCACTTCACCAGGTTACAGACAGATCTCCTAAAAGAGCCTGGAGACACTCTACAAGGTATTGTAGTTGCGGGAGTGTCAGATAAAGTAACTTCCCAGCACTCCACCCTCAATTCTGTAATTAACTCATAAATGAGGCTTATTTCCTATGCAGCCGATGGAGCTAATAGGTCAGAGGGTTTAGGAATTGCCCTTAGGAGACATTTCTGGATGCGCTCATACTCATTTACAGAACCCTTCAAGTCATCCTTCATTAACACCCCCTTTGATGGTTTGTCACTTTTTGGGCCTAAAGTCAAAGAAACACTGCCCAGGTGTGAACAGGAAGAAGAGACTCTCTCTGCCGTACGAGTCCATTTTTCCACTCCTTCTAGATCCTATCCCAAGAGCCAAAGGGTCATATCCAGAGGATACTCTGTACCCTTTTCCTTCTCACCCCCACTCATGAAAAGGATTCCGGACGTTCCACCCAGTCACTGGAACCAAGCAACCCTAGAAATTCAAAAGTTGCTAGGGAAAAAAAGAAAAAAGATCATCCTACCGGTCCCCGCAGACTAGACAGGATCTGGAACTTACTCAAGGTTCTTTTGAGTACCAAAGAAGATGGGACTGGAGATCCATACTGCATCTCGGGCAGGTTAAAACAAATCTGAAAAAAAGACAAAGTTTCGTATGGTCACACTGCTGCCGATACTCCCTTTTTTGGGAAAAGACAACTGGATGTGCTCCACAGACCTCCAGGATGCGTACTACCACATTAAAGTGGACAGACCATCCAAGGGTTACCTGCACTTTTGGCTGGGAGCCAGTCATTACCAATTCCAAGCCATGCCCTTTGGTCTCACACTACAGCCCCAGGGTGTTCACCAAATGCATGGCAGTATGGCTCACCTGAGGCGTTCAGGATTCCGGGTGTTTCCATATCTAGACGACTGGCTACTAACAGTCACCACCAAGCATCTATTTTCACAAGCAAGAGACACCACTTTGAATGCCTGCACTCAGTTGGGAATTTCAATAAACTACGAAAAATCTGACTTATTGCCATCTCAACATATCATCTTTATATGCTCAGAGAGTTGGACATGGTTTCAATGATGATACAACTTCCACGAGACAGGATACAAACCCTACGAGCGCAGGTTCAAGATCTCTTCTCAAAAACAAAGGTCCAGGCGAGGACAATTCTCAGGGTACTACGGTGGCAGCAATCACTATGAACCTCCTAACACTAACACACATGAGAATCTTACAGTGGCTCCTATTCACCCAATGGTCCATGTGGCAACTTCTGATGTCGCACCAGATTATAACAGAATCTTGCAGGAGAGACCTACATTGGTGGCTACAGTCAGATCAAGTGACCTTAGGTCATCCTTTCATTCTTCCATCCCCCTAGCCACAGTGACCACGGATGCCTCCCAGATGGGGAGGCATTATCAGGGAATGATGGCCCAAGGCACATGGCAGGATTACAAGGCCCATTTGCATATCAATGTCCTGGCGAGGAGAGCAGTGCTTCTGGCATTGCAGGCATTTCAACACTCTTCCACTGGGAAAGTACAGTTTTGTACCTACCATAAATGTAGATGTCTGATAGGCATGCATCTGCAGTCCTTACAAATGGGTTGTCCTGTCGTCAGGCAGCCCTTTGGTCGGCCGGATTCCAAAGTTTGGGTCTGGCCTCGGCTGGTGTCGCACTTCACCCGACGTCATAGCTGCAGTTCTTCGGGTATAAAGGCATCAGCCGACGCCATTTTCCTCAGTGTTTCTTGCCCCAGATGCCAGGTGCCCTCTAGGAAGGCTAAATTTGGATAAATGCAAATGGTTCCAAATAGTAGAGAGCAAACAACAAATAAGCATGTATGTACATATATACAAACAAATACACCATAATAGATTCCCCCAGCTAGCTACAAGATGGGCAAATACCCTAGGAGTACCACAGAGGGGAAGGAGGGTGGGTAATCCTGACTGCAGATGCATGCCTATCGGACATCTACATTTATGGTAGGTACAAAACTGTACTATGTCCTTCAAGGATGCATCTGCAGTCCTTATAAATGGGTAGAATACCATAGCCAAACTGGGGGAGGAGGAGAAATAAGATTATGGTGTAGTTAAGATCCCTTGCAAAACAGCAGTGGCAAAACCTGCTCGGGATCTGGAGTATAAAGGTAAGTTATAATGCTTGGCAAATGTATGCACGGAGCTCCAAGTAGCAGCCTCTAAAATGTCTTTGGTAGCCACTCCTCGTAAAAAAGCTGTGGTAGTGGCTGTAGCCCTTGTAGAGTGAGGCCTGATGTTTTCTGGAGTTTTCTTCCCATGGTAGGAGTAACAAAATCTAATGCAATTTCCTATCCACTTAGAGATTGTCCGTTTTGAAATTGCTTTTCCTTCCATTCCTGTTGCATATGCTACCAGTAGCTGGTCAGTTTTTCTATTGCTCTTGGTCCTGTCCAGGTAGTAATGTAATTGTCTATGTACATCCAAGGTATGCAACAGCCTTTCTCCCCTGTTCTGTGTGTTGGGGAAGAATGTAGGTAGGTGGATAGCTTGATTTAAAGATACCCTGGAGACCACCTTTGGCATAAAAGTAGGATTAGTTCTCATGGACACTCTATCTTGATGGAAGATCAGGAAGGGCTGTACTGCCATTAATGCCTGTAGCTCAGATACCCTTCTTGCTGAAGTGATTGCAAGCAGGAAAGCAGACTTCCATGATAAGTACTGTAATTCTGCTGTTGCTGCTGGCTCGAAAGGAGGGAGTGTCAACTTTTCTAGCACAAAGTTCAAGTCCCATGCTGGCAATGGTGGCTTCCTAAGTGGTTTTACATTTTTAATTCCTCTCAGAAACTGCCTGAGCAGAGGATGTGAGAAGACTGGAGGATCCAAGTTGTATTCTGCTGAAATAGCTGATGCATGAATCTTAATGGAAGAATAGGACAGGCCGTTGTGGAAGAGCTCTGCCAAGTATTCCATGATGTTAGCTATGTTTACCAGTGACACATTCTCTCCTTTTGCAGTACTCCAAATGAGGTATCTTTTCCATTTTGCTGAATAATCTTTTCTTGCTGAGGGTCTGCGAGCCTCCAAGATAATGTCTTTAACCCTTTGAGATAAATCTGGGTTATTTGGTCTTATGCAATGTTCCAGGCAGCCAGCTGCAATGTTTTCAGGTTTGGGTGCAGGGTTTTGAAGTTGTTCTGTGTTAACAGCAAGGGAACTAGGGGCAGAGGCCATATTTGTTCCCGAGACATACTCCTCAGTAATGGGTACCAATGTTGCCTTGGCCAGTCTGGCGCTATCAGGATGATCCTTGGACGGTCTTCTTTGATCTTCAATAGCACCTTGTGCATCAAAGGAAGAGGTGGGAATGCATGCTGTCAGGTTTTTCCAACTGAAAGATAGGGGGTCCACTTTCCAAGCAAGTGGGTGGTACGTCCTTGTGCAGAATTTTTTCAGTTGGTGATTGTGTGGGGATGCAAATAAGTCTATTTCTGGTAGTCCCCATTTCCCTGTAATGGTTTTGAAAATGTCCGGATGCAGCATCCATTCGTGGGCATCCGTGGTAGTTCTGCTTAGGATGTCTGCTAGTATATTTTGTTTTCCTGGCACAAAAATTGCTTGTAACTGAATGTTGAAGCTCAGTGCCACATTCCAGAGGTCCATTGCCATCCGGCATAGAGGGTATGAATGTGTGCCTCCCTGTTTGTTGATGTACCACATAACTGTGGTGTTGTCCGTCCTTATCAGCAGTTGACCCTGTCGAAGAAATGGTCTGAATGCCTGAATTGCCAGTTTTACTGCCAGCATTTCCTTTTGATTTATGTGTAGGTGCAGCTGGTCTTGAGTCCATAAGCCTTGTATGCACTTGTCCAGCATGTGTGCCCCCCAACCGAGGTCTGAGGCGTCTGTTGTGATGGTCTGGCTTGGTTGAGTGCTGTGGAAGGGCAGTCCCTTGTTTGATTGACAGGCCTGAGCCCACCATTGGAATTCTTGCTTCAGGCATGGAATTATTGGAATTTGGGTTTCTAGGCTGTGCTTGTGCCGAGACCATAAATTCCTTAGGTATCACTGTAACTTTCTCATATGTAGTCTGGCATGTGGAATCAATATTATGCAGGATGCCATGTAACCGAGAGCTTGCAGGACTTTTCTTGCTGTTAGCTGGTTCTGCTTTGTTAGTGCCATGAAGTAGAAAGGGAGTTGCTCCTGTTTTTCTACTGTCAGGAATGCCATTTGTTTTGATGTGTCCAGATCTGCACCCAAGAAGGTTATCCTTTGGGATGGTATCAGCCTTGACTTTTTTTATATTGACTGTGTATCCCAGGGCTTGTAGTAGATTAATGACCCTTTGTAAATCTTTTGTTAATTTGTTTTTGTTGTCCGCTTGTAACAGGCAGTCGTCCAGGTAAGGGTAAATTTGAATTCCCTGAAGTCTGCAATGAGCAATTACTGATGCCAGGCATGTCGTGAATACTCTGGGCGCAGTAGATAAGCCAAAGGGCAATGCTGAGAATTGATAATGCTCTGATCCTGCAAGAAATCTGAGGTATCTTCTGCAATTTGGTCATATGGGGACGTGCAGGTATGCCTCCTTGAGATCTAGAGTTACCAGCCAAGACTCCTTGCCCAGCATGGGAAGAAGCTGCTGTAGGGTCAGCATTTTGAATTTTGGAACAATGAGGTATGTGTTTAAAGCAGACAGGTCGAGAATAGGTCTCCATTGGTTTTCTTTTCTTGGTACCAGGAAGAGTCTGGAGTAAAATCCTTGCCCTTGTTCCATAGATGATACCCTTTTTGTTCCATAGATGATACCCTTTCTACAGCTCTCATCCTTAAAGTGAGTTATTTGTTGTAGAGCTTCTGCCTTCTGATTTGGAGGTAGGTTTGGCATTCCTCTCTTCCTTGGTAGAGTATGGAAGTGAAACCTGTAACCTTGGTCTATTGTCTGTAAAATCCATTTGTCTCCGGTGATGTAATGCCAGTTTACTGAAAATAAGGCTAGCTTCCCGCCTAAGGGTGCCTCTAGTTGTTCCCTGGTAGGCGGTGCCAGAGCCAAGTCACTGTGATTGTCCTGTGGAAGTGGTGGTGGCTGGATCTGTGGCTGTACCTCGCTGGTTGTTAGTGGACTGACTTTGCTTTCTCTTCCACCTTCTTCAGCACCTGCTGTGCAGGGGAGCCAAACAAATTGAGCTTATCCATGGGAGCATCTAGGAGCTTTGATTTAACATGGTCTGGTAAGGACTGCTCTTTTAACCATGCATGTCTTCTGATCACTGTGCCAGTCATGGCTGATCTAAAGGAAGCCTCCAGTGCATCATAGCCGCATTTTAAGGAATGATTACTGACCTGCTGAATGTTATGTACCATTTCCTGTACAGATTTTTTGTCTAATGGTTCATCCGAGGACAGTTTTTTAGTTAACTGGTCTAACATAAATTCCTGATACTGAATCATGTGGAATTGACAGTTCAAGGCCCTAGCCGAAAGAGTAGCAGAAGTGTAAACTTTTTTACCCCATCTCTCTAAGGCGAGGTAGCTGCTACAGCCTTGGGTCCCTGGGAGATAGTTTCGGGATCTGCAAAAGGGGCCTTATACAAATGATAATGTGTGTCCGGAACCCTGTAGTATCTATCGGGCTTAGCAGGGGCCGGAGGAAGAGAATCAGGAGCAGTACAAGCATCATTAAAAGCATCATCCACAACAGTAAGTACTGGAGGAATGGCTAAAGGCCTATGCTATGGCAAATGCAAAAAGGTTCTAAGCGTTTTCCTAGAGTCTGAAAAATCCTGGCCCTGCCATTGAAATTGTTCCCTCATAGCATGCAAGGTTTCCCCAAAAGAAAATTCCTCAGGTGGAGAGGTGGAAGGAATGGACTCTTCTGCATCGGAGTCCTCATAAGGAGAAAAAGGGCCCTCTGGAGGGTTTGAATTATCTGATTCATCAGAGGAGCCATCTGAAGAAACTGGCTCGGGGCTCTACTCTAGTCCTCTTCTCTGGAGGTGGGCGAGAGGCCCTGTCTGGATGTGGTTGGGATCCCCGGATCAAGGAAATGAGATCCTCTGCTAGACTAAGCATTTGTGAACTAGAGCTAGGCCTGTGAGAGGGGGTCTTAGCAGGCACAGTTTTGGTAGTTTTTGCTGCTTTGGCCCTGGCAAAGGCCTTAATCAACATGGATGCAGGAGGCCTAGCAGCTCCACGTGCAGGGGTAGAAATATCCAAAGGGATAGTATCAGATAAATCCTGTGAACCTGCAAGAGCAGGTGGGATTTCAGTAGCAGATTCAGCCAAGCTGGATGAGGCCTCGGTAAGTGGCAAGCTTTCGGCCGAAGGAAGAACCGTGGACTCGGTTTCAGCCGAAACCGAGACACTCGCGGTTGGCTTAACCGCGGTTTCGGCCGAAACCGCGGACCGTGAGTGTCGGTCCTTTTCCTTGTGCTTTTTAGAAATTTGCGTAGTCGGAGTATCCGACGGCATAATGTAAGCAAAAGCGGGCGAAAAACTCTTCAGCAAATTCCGACCGACGTCTAAGCGTCCGTCGGTTGAAAGAAGCACAGGCTAGACAAGCTGCTACGTCGTGGTCTGGGCCTAAGCAAGGTAAGCAGTAACAGTGGAAATCTTTATGAGGTATTTGTTTCCCACAAGTTAAACAGTTATTCACTTTTTCTGACATCGGCTGAGGCAAGAAAGAGTCCCCAACGGGGTACTTAGCTTTTTAGAAGTCTTCGGTAGTAGTAATCTCTGGTTCTGACCGACCGGCACTTGCGAACAGCTTCTGCTTCGGGCGCCACGCGGCAAGAAAGACTGAGGAAAATGGCGTCGGCTGATGCCTTTATACCCGAAGAACTGCAGCTATGACGTCGGGTGAAGTGCGACACCAGCTGAGGCCAGACCCAGACTTTGGAATCCGGCCGACCGAAGGGCTGCCTGACGACAGGACAACCCATTTGTAAGGACTGCAGATGCATCCTTGAAGGACATCTATTGCAGTCCAGACAGACACCATTGTCAGTGGTTTGGTGTATATAAACAAACGAGGAACCAAATCTTACCCCTTTTGTCGAGAGGCCCTGAGAGTATGGCAGTGGGTAATGTCCTCCCAACGCTTTCTGATAGCAATGCACATCCCGGGGAGATCCAACGTGATAGCAGACAAAAGAGCAATGCTAATGCCTCACGAGTGGTCCCTGAAACAAGAAGTAGCGGAAATGATTTTCCAGAAGTGGGGCCAGCCTTGCTGCAACCCCTTTGCCACGTCCATGAAGACAAAATGCAGCAAATACTTTGCCCTAATCCTCCCCTCCAGGGGAATTCCCAAGGGAAGTACTTGTACACATTTGGCCTCTAGGTCTCCTCTATGCCTTCCCTCCTCTCCTATTGATACCAAACGTTCTTCAGAAAGCCAGTGTTTTGGGAAGGACCTCATTTCTAATAACCCCTTACTGGCCTTATCAAATTAGGTTCCCCCTTCCTACAGTCTCATCTTCAGGAAGAGCCTTGGATCCTGGACGAAGTTCCAGATCAATTGATCCATTCATCGGGAACTCTTTATCCATCCCTTCATACCCTCAAACTGACAGCTTGGCTGCTCCAATTCCAAACACAGCCAGGCTAAAAAACCTTTCATCCGCAGCACAACACATCCTGATTTCTTCTCACAAGTCATCTACCACAAGACTATACCTCAGCAAATGGAAAAGGTTTTCAATTTTGGCTCTACAGAACCATACTGATCCTTACTCAGCACCTATACCTGCTATCCTAGAGATCTTAATGAATCTGTTTAATGAAGGGACAGCTGCCAGCTACTATTCAAGTACAACTAGCAGCAATCTCAAATTTTCATTTCTGGAATGAAGGGCCAAATATCATGTCCCATAGGCTACCCAAGACCTTTCTGAGAGGCACTAATCTTTTAAGACCACCTATCAGGCCACCGCTTCCACCATGGAATCTGAATCTAGTACTGTCGAGATTAATCCTTCCTCCCTTTTAGCCATCAGATTCATGTGATATAAAGTTCTTAACATGGAAGACCATTTTCATCAGCCAGGAGAGTTTCGGAGTTACAAGCCTTATCTATAAAACCACCACAGGTTTGTTGTTCCACAATGGCAGGGTGTCACTCCTAACAAACCCAACTTTTCTGCCAAAAGTATGTTCAGATTCTAATTTGAACCAGTCTACTGAATTGCCAGTTTTCTTTCCCCAAGTATAGCAATAAGGCAGAATATATGCTTCACCAACTTGATGTGCACAGACAGTTGCATTTTTATCTACACAGGACAAAATAATCTAGGAAAACTGACCAAATGTTTATATCCTTTTCAGATTGCAAAACAGGCTTACCTGTAGCAAAAACTACTCTATCAAAGTGGCTATCAGACTGGATTTCGTTGACTTGTAACTCAGTAAATAACAGCTACCAGACAAGGTAAAAGCTCACTCTACCAGAGCTGTTTCTACCTCCTCTGCATTTAGTGCTAAACTATCAATAGATACCATCTGTGCAGCAGCTACCTGGGCCAAGACCTCATACCTTTACCACTCATTACAAAGTAGACAGGGCCTCCTTTGGGTCCACCGTGCTGGAGAATATACTTCCGTGAGCCACCCAAGAAAGATGGTGCTCTGGATGCCGTCCCATCAGGAAGAATCAAGGGTAAAGCCCACAAAAAAAAAAAACAATATTCCAGTAAAGGTTACTCTCTCAAATGACTGGCAAAGTAGAAACAGCAAAACAATAGCCACCATGCTGAACAGCTCCAGTAAATCTGCTTTTTACTAAAAAACAAATAAAAGCAAACAAAAAAAGATGAGCGCTTTAAACATTCACTGCTATAGTGCATCCTTCTAATACATTCAAAACAGCCAATGCTCATCCTTTTTGTTTGGTTTTATTTGTTTTTTAATAAAGAGCAGATTTACTGGAACTGTTCAGTTTGGTGGCTACTACTTTGCGGTTTCTACTTTATTGGTAAGAATGAAGGAGAGAGAGGACAACTTCACATAAAGTTATGTACCTACCATAGCATTCCACGTGGCGTTGTCCCATCTCTCCTTTATTCTTATGTCCCACCCTCCTACCCCCTTCCTTGGCTTCTGGAGGACGAGAGGTCACAAATTTGCACTTCATGGTCTTCGACCCTTTTTCGCTTACAGGTTCATACGAGTGTACTAGGCTAATGGCCCTGGGGGCCTTTACAAGCCTAGCCATAGGATTACACTGGCATAGTGCCACCCGACCTTAGTTCATACTATAGAAAGTGCACCTTGAACAGCAGTACAATTAAATCTTTCAGGACATGGTATGACTGCGGGGTAGGCTTTTACACAGATGTTAGGGTCCTCACAGATAAATCTTACTGACATGGCCCACACTTAAGACTTCCTATCATAAGCATTAATCAACTAACTTGTATGTATATTTTGAATCCGTGACCAGCTTTGACCACTACATTATTAAAATGACAGTTTCCAATTTTCTTTCCAATACATCTCACAATGGAACCAGTATCCACTGAATGGAATAAAACCATAGTACCATAATTACTATGGGGTCCAGATTATCTCACAGATTTCCTTAAAATAGGAACAAATTTGTCCATTATTCCTTTGGTAACCTCCTTTATAGCATCATTCAATTCCTCCTCTAGGTAGTTACTATCCAAAAAAACATGGCCTTAATCTTTATGACAGACTATCATTTTCACTAAAAACTCTGCACTGTTAAGCTTATGATAAGCCCTGTTTTTTCTCTATGCAGGTGTATGTGATTGCATGCTAGTATTTTTCTATCAGCAAACAAGATCTGGGGAATGCCCTACAGCATCATGGGATAGGGAGTGAGCCACAAGCTAGCTGAAGAGCTCGAGCTTTAGTAAATGGCCGAGATGGAACAGAGGATCAGTTCCAAACCAATCAGTAAGAATGAAGGAGAGATGGGCAACTCACACAGAACGTTATGGTAGGTACACAACTTTTTTTCTTAGATAATGCCTGCTGATTACCCAGAAGTGAGGTATTAGTTTTCATAGCCACAACTGTGCGACAAACTGTTGTCAAAAGCTCTACTAATTGTGTAAGCTGGCCAACCAGCTTTCGTAAGTCCTCAATTTCTCTACCTTTACTTCCGGTACTTCCTGGCGGTGTTGCAAGTCCCTCCATCTCCAACAAAAACTTAATCAAAGTAATATGGAGGACCAGTGTCAAAATCAACTTAAAACCACAGAAAGGCACAGTAAGAAGGACCGCAACAATTTGTATAAGCAAAATTGTATTACAGTCACACAGCACACTAAAACCATTGAGCATTAAATTATGCAACTTCCTCACACTACACTGGTTAACTAAGAAATTCAGCTTCAACGACAGATTGGTTCAAAATGAGGTTTCTCGTACGGTGGTAGTGTAAGGAAGTTACACGATTTAATGCTCAATAGTTTGTGTGCTGTGTGACTGTAATAAAAGTCTGGCACTGGTCCTTCGTATTACTTTGGTTACATTTCGTTATTTACTGTTTTACTTCAGGATTGCTTTACTAAGCAAATGGTAAAGTGTGCTGTTGCAGTAAGTGTCACAGTATTAAAATCTGTTGCAGAGTACATGCTTATCTACTTAAAATTGTTTATGCCCCTATGCTGCATGACTGACAGCTGTTCAGGTGTGTAAAAAAACCTTATTAAATACAGTTTCAGTGGAGAACTTAAAGTAAAAAAAAATACATATTTGAGAATCAGAAAGCTCACACTACATAAGAGGACAGCATAATTACTATAAAAAGTGGCAAGAAGAACCCCTTTGCATATGATCTTTAAATCTATATTATACAATAATGGTTCATTACTATTAAAAGAGATGCATGCTAATTGGACAGCCCAACCAGCATGCTCGTAACAGAGCACACACCAACAGAAACCAATCCTGTCACTGATGTACCTTTAACGGTCATACTGTTCTACTGCCACCTACTGGAAAACGCATCAAAATATGAAAATCAGGTACATTCTGCAAAACTAAAAGATACCAGATTTTCCTCAGACTTTTACAAGGACAGCACAAAAATCTACAAACTAAAACAAATTGCAACAGAGATTCTGTTTCCTCTGTGACTTCTACACTGATGAACTGTAGACTGTGCAAGCGTGGTAACACAAGTTCCATAAATGTGTGCAGTACATCAGTACAGCAAACATGGAAGAATAAATGCCCTTATAGAAATATTTTTTATTACTCCCTACCAAACACCTCTCTTGATTAATGCTCTTGGCTCTTGCACATCCCTGGGTTAGAGAGGTCTTCTGTCTTACTCTCAAGAAGATTCTCAGGTGTGCAGAACTAAGATTAGAATGATTTCTAACTACTCCCTACTAAACACCTTGATTGATGCTGAAGATACTCTGTCTATATGGCAAAACTCACATTCTGCTCACTTGGCTATCCTGATATATTCCGATCTATCCTTCAGACTCCATTATTATTCAAAGGTTTACAAAAATGTTTATGTACTATATGCTCCAGGTCTGCTGTAACGTGACTTTGTTTGTATGTAACTGGAGCTTTTCTCCCGGGGCTTCCACTGAAAAGGGGCTAGAGAGTCCAGTTGGACTAAGGTAAGCTAAGCTAACCAACATCTGTTTACATATAGTGATATGAATTCAGTTCTGTTCCTATGGGTCACAATGAAACAATTCATACTTCATGTAAACCGGGGAATCTACTAACTTAAGCTCTTTTCCAGATCTACAAAGCGAACCTAGCAACATCTCCCCAAGTGCAAAAGTTTTGCACTGTGGTGGTGGTGCTGCAGTAGTGTTGTCGACTCACAGAAGGACGTTTTCCATTTGATTCTCAGCTAAAGCGTCTTCTGTGTGGAGACATGCGTGAAGGGGCGTATCTTCGTTGAAGGCTGAGCGTCAGGGCTGGTAACTCGGCACGTAAAAATCTTCTACCAATCATTAGCGGACTGGAGTTCCGCTGTGGCGACCCCTAACCGGGAAACAGCCGAAAGACACAACAACGTGTCCTGGCCACTTTTCTTTTCCAGCTTTAGACTGCAACTCTTTACAATTTCTTCAGTGAGCTGCAACTATTTGGGCAGCGTTTTGGCCACAAGTTTAAAGCAAAAGACCCCTTCACTATCTTTGGTACGCCAATTACACCAAATCTCTCTACATACAACCTTATCCTCTGGTCTATAACTTCTAATGATCTGATATCGAAAACTATTCAGCGAACGCTAAGAATAGCGAAGCTGCAGAACAGCGAATGCTTTCCTCGGGGAAGAATTTGGTTAGCCGTTTCTGTGGCTTCACTATTCTTAGAGCTGTGGTGGAAAGTTACGGGTTGGGTTCAGGTAAGTGTGTGACTGTTTGTGCATTAGGGGCGGGTTAAGTGAGTTAGGGTTAGAGCGCGGGTTAGGCGTGTGTGCAATAGTGACAGACTGGGTGCGGGTTAGGTGAATGTGCGATAGTGACAGACCTTAGGATTAGGGTTTGGGTTAAGGTAAGTGGGTAGATAGTAGTGTATGTTTAGTTTAGTGTAGCGTCAGATGTAGGAATTTAAGTGTATGTGTGTGGTTGCTGTTTGTTTGATGTGCTTGTGTTGTATGTATGTGTTTCGGAGCAGCAAATTTTTTTCCATGGGAAAAAATTCACTGTTCTGAATTTTCGATATTTTCAGGTTTAGATGTTTTGGGGCCGATTAAATAGTGTTCGCTATTTTCATCTTTCGATATCGTGATGTAAACGCTTATCCTCCTGTTCAATAATATGATGCCCCAGCACCTTGGTCTTTGTTTCACCCGCCTCTGTTCTGGCTTTCATCTCCAAATTTGACATTATGTACAGCACGTACACACACACACACACACACACACACACACACGATGTGCACAGGTTCATAGGAGGTTACTAGGCTAATGGAATGGCCCTAGGCAGGGCCGGCCTTAGCCGAAATGGAGCCTTAGGTGAAGTAGTGCTCAGGTGCCCCTTAAGCTCCACCCACACCACACTCATGAAACACCCCTATTTGAGCCACGCCCACTGGGTCATTCCCCAGTAAAGCCATTCCAGTCATTTCCTTAAATTATTTAAATGCATAGGAAGAAAAAGATACCTTGTAATGTAGTTATACTGCAGCTACCTTTGCATATGTATTTTCTACTTGAAATACAAGAGCCAGATCATGGTCAAATAGGGTTCTAGGAAGGGTATTTGACCACCACCTCAGAGCAGCCGCTCCTGCAGCAACCACTGCCCCCTCCTCAGCCATTCCAGTGTTCCATTATTTGGTTATCTCACCAGTTAGTTACCATGCATATGTTCTATTTGCTTCTACAATGATTACAGATATTGAAACAAAATAGCACAAACACAGACAGCCACTTGCTAAACAAACAATACAGTCTCACAATGAAAACAAACTTAGCATGAGCAGTAAACTTGTCTGCCCTTGAAACTCTCATTCATTGAAATGGCAAAACTCACATTCATTAAAACAGCATGAAAACCCACATTCAAAGAAATGCATCTGGTTGATGGAGAATTAAGTTTACCTTTGGGCTGTTTTTAAAACAGACTCCTTGCACACATTTTTTAGGGACATGCATACATGTATTTATTTTTTAATTCACTTTCCTGATTGTATTGAATTATATTCGTTGTATAATACAGCATCACTTGTTAGAATATGTTTTAAATTTGTAGTATAAACATTCTTTTAAGCAATGAGACAAAATTTATGAACCAAACACTACCCATTTCAAAAAATTTCAACAATAAAAGGCCACTCAAGACTTCTGTCATTACAATCCACCAATATTCCTCTGAATTCCACATTAAAGAAATCTGTAACTAATGAAGAGGTTGCTACTGGCAAACAACTTTACATATCAATGTTATCTACAAATTCAGTGCCTGCTGCCCTTGAAAAATTAATTGCCTATATTACAATAAAATTTTGTTTAAGTTGGTAATATTGCAATAGGAAGTGACTAAAGTTCACAATCACTAGGTATCTCATACAAAAGGCCATACTCAGGAGTGTAGAACCCCTATCCCCTTATAATGCATCAAATAATCAATAATATGGGCACTGCATATCAGCACTCCATCTACATGGTGTGGGAGTGGAATCCACAGGCTTCTGCACCAAAAGGCAATTATGCTATTAACACTGCTTTCAGATTTTACAACACACACTGTGCCATTCGATAAACAAAAACAGCTAGTTGCACACTGAAAACATTTACACTTCTTGAACAGGTTTTCCAGTAAGTAATGAAACAAAATGTATGACCCAATAATGACAAACCTGCTCATTTCAGAACATTTTAACCATAAAAGGCCCCTCAAACAGTATCAGTCAATAAGCACAATCTTTGTAGAAGTAAACATCATCTGAATAATTCTACATTAGAGAGATTTGTAACTAATGAAGACGCTATTACTGACAAAGAACTTTACATTTCACTGTTCCATCTACAAATTTAGTGCTTGCTGCCCTTGAAGAATTAATTGCCTACGTTGCATTAAAGAAAAAATGGTAGAAACATACAAGTTCATAGTAACTAGGCATCTTAAACAAAGGATGGCACACTAAGGAATGCAAAACCCCTATCCCCTCTTAAAATGCAACAAATAAATCAGCAACTAGGACATTACATACTATGCCTCCATACCACTCAACCTCTTAGGACAAGAAATCTGAACGAAGCCTAAAATATCGGGGGGGGGGGCTCAAAGGCCACCCAAACAGGGACAGATTATAAATATTGCTCTTAGACTTAGAAAGTTGCTAGAATAACAGCATTTGTCTTAGCATGCATTTTCTGAAGGAAATGAGGGCTGAAACCCAAATGTTTGGCATTTACTTATTTCAATCCTCCGTGATTTGCCAGAAAACCATAACGTTTATGAGGATTAGGCCAAAAATATACGGCAAAAATCTGGACAGTTGAGAGGTATGTATACCTCTCAACCACTTAGTGCAAAAAATCTGGACAGAGCCTAAAATAATGTGAATACAATGGCCAAAAAAATAGGGATAGTTTTGCTTGCATTGCTATTTAGTGACTTCAGTACTCCCTGATTTGCCAGAAAACCACAAATTATGAGAAACAGACAAGCTTCCCCTTTTCCTGGCACAACAGTAAACTCTTAGAGGACAATATGTATTTATGGAAGACTCTTCCTTCATAAAAATAAGACATTCATTTGCCAGTATCTGACCACTTTTCATGAGTGGTTTCTCATGCCTACCATATATAATGGTTCATTATCAGATGACAGCGTTGATAAAAAAGAATGTGCCCCACTGATGGACATGTTTATGAGCAACTAAGTGACTTACTAGTTCTCAAATGAAAATAAACTGGGAACAGAAATATAAAAAGACTACAGTCTCAACTCAACTGAAGCTGATCAACATAAAACAGTCTCCAGGATACATACAGACACACATTACTACAACTTACCATATCAGATTACTTTTAACACGGCCTTCTGCAGCTCATGGCTTATGTCACACCAACTACGCTATTATTACATACACATACTGTTGCTTCAGACCAGCCATGAATGACAATGATACACCTCTGCTAAGTGTCACAAATCACATTAAAAATACTGCATATTTAAAACTCCACATTGCAATACCAAAAGCAGTCCTACATGATGGTTAAGAGATTAGTGGCGTAAACTATATTAGTTGGAGATGTACTAAAGAATTTAATACAGTAATTATAAACACTATAGAAAATTATTCATTTTAGTAAAGAAGCAGCTTCATAGAAAAACTGTTTATATGATATAAAAACAACTGACTGGCTGCTTACAGTGCTAAAAAACTAAGCTCTACAATGACAGTCTAAAGTTTCAAGTATTTAACAAAACCAAAAGCAATAGAGTTAAGGTTTAGTATTGAAATTCTAAGCATCCATTTTACAATCAGCTTCTGCTTTACAGCTAAATGCACTACTGTTACAGTAGCAGCACAGGAGACTTAACTGTAAGCTTACATCTGCATCATACTGAGAACTTTCAACAAAATTACCAGGAACAATTCCAGAAATAGTAAGGGGCATGCAGCAGTTAAGCATCTTTAATATATAGTACAATTAATCTGAGGCATCTTCAGATCAAATTCACATGTGAATTAATTTATCAAGTAAATGAAATCTGCAATTGTACTTAAGTTTAGCATATTGTCTGTAAAACTCACCATTTTTGAAAAAGATTAAGAGGAAAAGAGGTAAAATTAGAGTAAAAATCAGGGACGGTTGAATGGTATACTGAGAAGCTTGCATGTGGTTACAGCAGTTACACAGTGAATACTGAACAGCCTAAAATATGAAACTACAGAGTAAAACATCTACTCTACACACTATTTCTAATTCTTACCAACAGCTACTTTAACCTCTTTGCTAGTTTTATATTCCCAAACACAATCGTTTAACTTTCACCTGAGGTAAACCCAAAAAATACGTAAAGAAAGCTCTACAATTGAAATACTACATAGACAAGCAAGTGCTCACAGTTTAAAAACACTTCCCTCATGAAGACACTCTTGTGTAGCCTAGCGAATCTTACAGCACCATCGACAGGATTAAACTTGAGTCCTCCACTGCCTTTCTGTATTGTAACAGTCTGTTGAAAAATTTTCGGCTTTAGCTATCCCACTAAGAAAACCTTCCGATCTACTCTTTTGGAGCTTCTGATCATTTTTTTAGGCCGTACGTTTTATTCCAGTCGTCAAACTTGTAATTTTCCCTTAACTACTGAAGTTCTGAACTAACATTCATGCCTCAGATGAAAAAAAGAACCAGTCGTGGACTGGATTAGAAGCCAGTTCAACACACACACATGACACAACCACACACGACACAACCACACACACTTCACAGCACTGCCTATCCTTCTCTCCGGCCTCATTTTGCAACGCTGACTAGCAGGGTATGCAGTTCCTGAATACTGTCACTAAACTCTGTTCTATTGGAGCGGCCTTAGGTCAACTGGTGCCCTAGGCAAAAGGGCTCCACTGTGTCCCCATCCTGGTCTACCTACACCAGGTAAATACTGGGAAGGCGCCCTAGGCGGCCGCCTAGTTGGCCTATGCCTAAGGCCGGCTATTTGCTTGCTGTACTAAAGACTACACAGTAGGCAGAAATTCACCTTGCTTCCCTTCTCCTATTCATCTTGGGAATTTTCTCTGCTTCAGCTATGATTTACTCAATCACATCTTGATTTACTCAATCACATCTGACCGAACTTTTTCTCCTACCTCAGCTTTGTTGCCTGGAACTAATAGTCATTCTAAAATGTATGCTTCCAAACCATTAGGATACAAGTCTATCATAATGTCTTCCACACTTCCACACAGCATGCCTCTCTCTCTCCAATGTTCAGACTCTTGGTGCCCCATTACCCTGCAGGGAAAGAACAGAAAAAAAAAAATACCCCGAGCATCTTGGCCCCAATTCCATTTCTGAATAAATAACATATCAGGCCTTACTTAAGACAAACATGACTAATCTGGTCAATAAATAAATAAAAATTACATGGAGTATCCCATCACTGAAAACAGCAAATTCTCTGACATCTCTAGCTCAATGTCTCCAAAGTGAAACAACAACCAAATAGGAGACAATAAATAGCCTTTGGGAAGGCAAGACGCTGATTTCTGAGCAACACCTTATCTTCACCATGGCAACAACCTTCACTAAAAAAAAAAAAAAGCTATCAGCTTTGGATTCGGTATCCAGCTATACGAAATTGGGATCACTTTAGTTTTAAACTTCAGAAAACAGCTTTGCGCTATCGTTTTGTAAAAGAACATTTTTACAAGTATCACGTAACATTTTTTAACCACCCATGCGCTTCTTAGTTGAAGTTATGGTTATATTAATTATATTTTACAAAGCAGTTTGTTTTTTTATTTGTAAACATGGGGGGGGGGGGGGTTATACCTGTAAGATTACTACTTTTGAAAATGCAGCAGATGTCATATGTGTAAAATCATCACAATTTTTCCAATAAAATGCGCTTGTTAGATAACCGCTTTTTAACAGTGTAGTACCACCTTGCGGCCATTTCAGCTGTCAGAGTAACATAATGTGTGTGTTTGTTTACATTGTTTGCAGTTAACATTGTTTGCAGTTATGGGTGGTCAGGGGAGGGGTTTGCTACTGTGCATCCTGCGAGGTACTACACAGTTAGATACCCCTCTCTTGCACAGCAACAAGGACTCTCAAAGGAACGAATGGCTAGTTTAAATTCCATAGACGCACACACCTACTCACACAGTAACATACACACACTTTATATCTCATACAAACAGAACAAATTTAAATTCCATACACATATGTACATACCCACACACATTCTCATACAGAAATAAACAGTGTAAATTACACATAAATGCACATACACTTACCTTCTTCATAACCCAAACGGCCACATGCGGAGACACAGACAACAACTCTCTTTTGAACTGCTGCTGTCTTAAATTCCACGCGGAACTGCAGAATGCATTTGTATGACGTTTGCATCGTGACACACGCAAGTTTCGCTTTAAAAGAGAAGATTCTTGCACTGCAAACTAAACGTTTTTTTTTTTTTTAGCCTCCTGGCTAACCTACAGCTGTAAGTGGGAGGGTGCTAGCCTCACCTCCCACCTCCCCTCCCCCACCCTCTGGTTTCAGTGCCAAGAAGAGAGCAAACTTAAAAAAAAAAATAGTAAATAAATGCATAATGCGCCCTTTACAAGGCTGGCCTGTACAGCACCCTAGGCGGTCGCCTAGTTCGCCTATGCCTAAGGTCGGCCATGGCCCTAGGGCCTTTACATGCCCAGCCATGTAAAAACCGGAGTACCTTTACTGACTATAGTTAGATGGTCATTGTTGGCAGAGCAATTCTGTGATCAATACCAACTGCCCCATCCATGAGGGACATAGGTTCTGCCCCGATTTAATTTACGGTCACCCATCCAGTTGTCAAGGTTGCTCTAGAAAAGGGTCATTGAGGAGGTCTGCTCCACATGGAGTGAGAGTTTATTCCAGAGAAGCGGGGTTGCTCTTGAAAAGGGTCATTGAGGAGGTCTGCTCCACATGGAGTGAGAGTTTATTCCAGAGAAGCGGCAATCTCTGGGAGATGTAGGTCCCTCCAGCATGTTCTGTTAATATCACAGGCTAGGTTGAGATCCCTGGAGGGAAGTTATTCCTCTCCCATTTGATTTGCAGATGTATAGCATTTCCATTAAGGCAGGGTCTGAGACTACTCTGTAGGCCACACAAGTTGCTTCTCACCAGCCTATATGATACAGAATACAGTGACAGGGCTTTCAGTCTTGCCATCATGTTTTGGTGGCCCTGGATTCTCTTGGTTAGAACCCTCTGGTCTCTCCAGTTGCTGCAGGTGTATGGTGACGTACATACAGAAGGGAGCAGAACTATAACCTCCTTGGTCTTGGATGCAATGTCCTTATGAGGTCTGCAATGTAGAATGCTTTTCTTACCATTACTGATGCACTGTAATCGAAGTTTAGGTTGCTATCAACCTGTGTTCCCAAGTCTCACACCACTGAGTTTGAGCTTAGAGGGATGACATCCATATCATAGTGCTACTTCTTTAGGGGGGACCACTTTATACATTTAGTATTTTTTTTTTAGAGTTTTAGTTTGTCATGTTTCATACCAATCATTTGTCATCATCATCAGTGGTCTCTTATATTCACCATCTGGGGGGGGGTCTCTCAGTTTGGTACAGTTTGCTGCAATCTGCTAACCTGGTAGTCTACGGGACCTACCTTCACACCTTTTAAAGAAAGAGAAACCAAAATGGGTAGTAACCATACCCAAGTGACAGCCACTGGTAAAAGGGTCTAATGGGTATGGTGGACTTGGTGGTGAGCCAGTTGGCTACCCATCTAGCTGTATGGGGGGTTCTAATGCTTGGAAGAGTTTCTGGGAAGAGTTTCAATAGATTGTGTGTAAAAGACAGGTAGTATGTACTGGTTTGCCCTCATCCTGGGCTTTGGTGACACTGCCAAAGAAGTTCACTAGGTTTAGTGAGAAAGATCTATCCTTGATGAAACCAAACTGGGTTGAGTCAAGAGTTTGAAGGTTCCCACATGTCCGCATGGATAAGGTCCATGATGATTCCTTCCATGGGCTTGCAGATAAGGTTGGTTAGGCTTATGGGTCAATAGTTCCCAAGGTCAGCTGATGAACCCCCTTTGTGTAAGGAGATTACTGTTGCTGTTCTCCACTCTGCTGGAGACAAAGCCAATTCTCAGGCTATGGTTAAAGACCGTGCTGAGTAGTTCTGCCAGGCCTTGCTTTTAAGATTTATTAAAGCAGCCTGGGATGTTAGCTGGTCCCATAGAGGCCATGTTTTTAGCCTTGGAGAGTGCTTGTATGATCTGTTCTTTGGAGATGCTCGGTAGAGCACTGGAAATCCGGATTGCTTTGGGATACATGTCTGGTGGGAGCGGAGGGATAAAGTTATTGCCAAATCTGTTGCTAGCAGGATGGCAATTCCTCAGGTTCAGTGCGAGTGGTACTGTTCATTATAAATTCAGCACATAGCTGGGCATTCCCTTTTAGGTTTCGGATGCAACTAAATAATGCCTTAAGACAATCTTTAGCTAGAGATGCTAATTTGAATCTATATTACATAATCAAACTTTTAAAAGTTCGATCATCATATGGTCGACACCATATGATCGAACTTTAAAAAGTTCAAAAATGTAATAAAAAAAAAAAAAAATCAAAGAAAAAACCTACCTGAATGGTTTAACCCCCTCACTCCCGATCTTTAAATACACCAACTCCGAGATGGCACTACAGTACAGAAAAGAGAAATCTTCCCTTTCTCCACTGTATGGAGATCTCCGTTGAAACGTTCCAACTTTTAAGAGATTGACAATGTGATATTGACCCTGCTAATTCAGCCTCGTAGCTAGCCATAGAGGACTTAAGATATCCGATTTGCTTGTTCCAGCTGTGGAGGGTATTCTTTTTCTGTTGAGCAAGTTCCCTCCTGTTCTTAGATATCTGTCCCTTCAATGTCACATACCAGGTTAACACCATTACAGCGAGTAACCAGTGTACCATTTGACTTGCGGATATGCAGCATTTCCAATAAAGCAGGGTCAAAGACTGCCTTATATGCACTGTAGAGATAGCTTCTGAGCAGTCTGTATGAAACAGAATAAAAATGACAGTGATTTCAGACAGTCCCCATAGGATAGATGCTGAAGACCTTGAATTTTCCTTGTGAGGAACCTTTGTGGTCTCTCCAATTGCTGCAGGTGCTTGGAAAGGTATACACCAAGAAGGGGGATTGTATTCAATTATTGGCATGATGATGGAGAGTACAGGGAGGTTATAAATTCCTTCTTTTCTGGAGGCAATGCCCTAACTCATACAAAAAGTACTACAGAATGCCCTTCTTACTACTGTGGAGACATGATGATCAAAGGCAAGGCTGCTCTCAACCTGTAAGCCCACGTCTCTCATCACCGAGTGCATACTTAGGGTGTTGTTCCTGCTAACTAACACATCAATATCATCACTCTCACCAAAAGGGATGATAAACTCCATGGAAAAAAATGTATTAAGGCCATGACTTTGGCACCAGTCATGTGTGCGTGTGTGTGTTTGTGTGTGCGTAAGACCCTCTTGTAGGATGTAGACATCATTTGGAGATTCCATAACTGCTCCCAGTTTGCAATAATCAGCAAACTGTCAGCTACGGTTAGTTTTAGCTTGCACTTCGGAGGAATCCGGAGAAATAGATTCCAAACAGTGGAGATCCCTATAGAAAACCATTGGTTACAGGTAAGCTGTTGGGAGGTGGATTTCCCCGTTTTGACTATATGGGTTCTATCAGCGAGCCAGTTAGTGACCCATTGAGTGATATAAAAGAGTTGATACCTGGCTGGGTGAGTTTGTCAATTATGCCCGAGTAAGGGATACTATTAAAAGCATTGGCTAAGTCTAGGTAGGCTGTGTGCACAGATTTCCCCACATCAAGGGCCTTGGTGTCTGACTCGAAGAAGTCCACCAAGTTTAACAAGCCTTTGACAAACCCAAATTGAGTAGGATCAAGTGTTGAGGTTACCAAGGTCTGTTGATAAGGTCCATGATGATTCTCTCCATGGCCTTGCAGATAAGGCTAGTCAGGCTAATAAGTCTACAGTTCCCAGGGTCAGTGAAAGCACCATCTTTGTGCAGGGGGATAATGGTGGCCTTTTTCCATTCAGCTGGGATGAATAATACCAAATGGCATTGCTAATTCTAGTTTGAGCCCATGCAGGACGCAGCCTGGGATGTTATCAGGTCTCATGGATGCTGTGTTTTTGCCCTTAGAGAGGGGATTTACCCTGTATCTCTAAACAGCTGGCTGTGGAGGACAGGTGGTAGGGATGTCTTTGGTAAGTGTGGCAGGGAAGGAGGAGTGATGTTTTCACAGAACCTGTCAGCTAATGGATCGGCCATGACCACAGGCTCAGTATATGTGGCATCATTAACTACCAGTTATGCACAAATCTGAGCCTTTCCTTTTAGGTTACATATTTAACTAAAGTATGCCTTATGCTGTCCTTAGTTGAGGAAGCCAATTTGGATTCATAGTTAGCTTTGGAGGACTTCACAGAGAGTCTTACTTGCTTGCTTAAGCTGAGGAGGGAGCGTTTCCAGTTTGGGGCTCATTCCCACTTACTATCAGACAGCAATTTCTTCCACTTACTGTAAAACCAGTTAATGGCAGTTGTCCGCCACACAGGTTTGCTCCTCCTCGAGGGGCTTGTTTTGGTCCCATCAGATATGGCCGTGTTACTGCAGTTGTTCAGGTGTTTGTATAAAGCATTTGTGTAGAACTCAGCATAGTTGTCAGTTCCGTCTGAGGGAGGAGGTGCAGTGAAGCTATTTATACCACCCTGTAAGAAGAAGTTATGAGAAACGGGGGGGGGGGGTCAGGTGCGATAGTAAACTTCAACTGAGACTGACATGTGGTCAGACGTCACCAGGGAAGATCTCAAAATGGGGGTGTTAAGTAGCACCAGATCAAGGATGTTGGCACCCCTTGTGGGGGGGGGGGTCAAACAGCTGGTCCAATGCATTGGAGTTAATGAAGTTGAGGAATCTTTGGGCAAGTGAGTTTCTGCATGAGTAATTTCCCCAGTCAATGAATTGGTAGTTAAAAGTTGCCCAAAACTATGGTGTTCGAATGTACCTTCACAGACTCAAGTAGATCCATTGATCCATATAGGCAAAATGGGTGTCCTGATTCATGGAGGGGTCCCGTAGCTAGCAATGACTTGACAGGTGTCCTTCCAACAGTTAACTGCACCTGAAGTATGTGCAGGGAATCATGCTGTCTAACCAATCTGGAGGCATATTTAGCTTTAATGAATATTGACACACTGCCTCCTTTAGGTTTCATGCCTTCAGTTTGTGGTCTGAATGTGTGGAAAGAGGTGCAGCCCGATATGGCTGGGGTGCTTGTCCACAGCCTTGAACTAGGCCTCCGTGACTGCACAAATATCTAGGTCTTCCACAGTGATGATCTGGAAATGCATTTTACCTATACTGAATTGGACCTGGAGTAGCTCAAAAGAGTCCTACTGTTTCACCAGTCTTGAGGTGTATTTTGATTTACTGAAGATGAATACAACTCCACCTTTGGTTCTTTCATGCTCGTTCTGGGGTCTGAACCTGTGAAAGACAATGTAGCTCATACCTCCTGGGTGCTCGCACCAGGCCTTGAACCAAGACTCAGTGACTGCACAAATGTCAGCATCTTCCAAGGTGAGGAGCGTTTCCAGGGAGTGCAGTTTACTATTTAAGCTCCTAGCATTAAATAGCATGATCTTGACTTTGTCTTTAGTGGATTTCTTTAGGCAACGTCCAATCGTCAAAACTTCCAACAAAAAAGAGGCACTATGGGAGAGGCAAATGTTTCTCCCAGTATCCGAAAGACCTGAGGAGACAGGTGTAGGCCATCTCTGGCAACACAGCATGAACTGCCTACCATGCCTTCCCAGGCACACAGACACTGCATGCCCCTAAAGTGATACCAGAAGCTAAGCCAGTTACTGAAATCAAATTTTTTTTGTCTGCATTTCTGTACTGTGACATCATCCTAGTTGAAGGTAGAATACTGCTTAGGGCTAGGGACATGGGTCTGTATCACTTTGTCAAATCACAAATCAGCGAACACCTACCTATCGAAGCTGCTAATCAAACTTTTCAGCAAAATTTTTCCTAGGGCAAACCAACAGTTGCCCACCTACTGTATCTTGCCTTTTTCCCCCCCCCACTGTAGTGTGATCTCAGAGTTAGTATATTTAATTGGGGGAGGGATGTAGCCCCCCCCCAATGGTTAAATTTTATGATTTTGTTCAGTCATCAAGGTGGCCTACCATTGGTTCGCCCTAGGTCAAAATTCCCCAGTTTGATTCCCGGTTAATGCACTATTTTTAACTCACGCTTTTTAAAATCCCAGGAACACTGAATCCATGAATTATGCATTACTTTATTTGTACTGCACTACTGATTGGCTGCAACAAAGGAGAGGTTTGCCTTCTGTTACATATTTAAACTTTATTAGTTTTAGTTTGGTTTGTCTGATAAAGTTTCATTAAGTCATGAGACAAAAGCGTTTACATTATATTTGAATGTTTCTCTACTAAAAGGTTGTTTTACATCTGGATTTACTTCATTTACAAAATTATTGCACATTTTTCATGGAATTGTAAACTTGCTGACCGACAACATTTCTTGCATCAGCTTGCTGTTCCAGGAAACAATTTGCTGAAGAGTCCTCCAGTCAACGATATGTAGCTTTGATAAATGGGTGTTCAATGAAGATGTGCTCAATGAACTGTGATTTGACAAAGTGATATAGACCGCTAGGGACATACCTGCCTGAGACACAGAGTTCGGTCATGTCTCTTCATATAGCCCAGACAGGAACGTTTCAAGTCATTCACACCAACATGCACTATGACAGTGTCATAACAGTAACTGTTGCCGAGTGATTTGAGTGCATGCATGATTTGACAGATCCTGGCACCTGACAAGCAGCTGACCGTGGCCTTCTTGTTCAAACTGATGAGGGCGACATGTGTCTCACTACTTAAGTCACCCATGACCAGAACATTAAGTTTTTAGGCGTTTTTCCTAAGGAACTTAATTGAGGAGACTCTGATGTGTGTCATGTGCAGTGGTGGATTCTATTTTGGTGCACCACTATGTGTTAGTTTGCGCCTGGGAGGTCTCTGGTCTTTTGGTAGGCTCTTAGTGAGCACCTCCGCATATGTGGGTTTGTGTGTCTTGACCTTACTTTGTGTGACAAGGGAGTTGGGTATGCTGACAACCTGCTGTATGTCTTGTTTATTGTTATGTGTGACAGGACAGATTCTAATTTCATGGTATCATTACATCTCTCATATACTGTATTTGTTTGTTTTAGGAGCAAATGGTTGTCCGTATACATGAGGCAATTTCTACATTGCCTCAGGATGCCCATGTTAATCACGCTGGCTGGAGAAATGGTGGGAAAGTGTCAGTCCACTATGGCAGGTATATGGTGTAGTAACTAGTGGGGCTGGGCTAGATAGACCAGGGTCTGCATGCAAGACTAACAAAGGTGGCTATTCTGAGGAGGGCTGAGGGTGGAAGACTGCATCAGAACCTGAGTGTGGAGCGGAGTTGCTCAACAGGTAGCAATGTGCAACTGCGTTGCGCACAGAGAGACCGTGGCGCCAAGGAGGGTTCTCTAGCTAATATCAAGGGGAAAAATCTCCGTCTAAGTGTTTGCATCAACACATGGCAGAGCTAAACCCCAACGCGAGGTATGAGGTGCTCAGCTATGTGCAAAGGCAGTGCTTATATACTGAATTTAATCCATGCTATAAAATGCTGAAGTACTAGAAATTCAAAGTGCAGAAAAAATAGTTACAGCAGTAGAACAGCAAAAAACAAAGCAGCAATAAGTCAAAATGCAGTTCAAAAAAGTGCAATGCAAGCTTAGGATAATAGACTGCTACTAGGCTAACTGGCTTTGTGGGCCATTTTAAGCCTAGCAGATTACCCCATGCGAGAATCAAACCCTGCATGTTGTGTTTGTAAGGTAAACACCTTAACCATTATGTCAACCTCTCACTTAGAATATGCTTGTATTTTGTTGAACACAGTGGATGCCTTGGTTTTAGTTCAGATTCACTCCAGCTCTCAGGCTCAGGTTGCCAAACTGAGCAGCTCTGCATTCATGTGGATTTTTTTCCGGGTATTTCCTCTCACGTTACAAAGATATGCATCTGGGCCATTTCTCCCCGGGTCTCTGCTGAAAATTGGCTTCGTTCCAAGTCAAACGTTCCCAGTAAAACAAATGTTAAATAAATAAATTGCATAGGTTGCAATGCATTTTAAATGCCTATATACATGTAAAATTTTGTTTCACTACTTAATTCCTGAAAACATTTTCTAATGAGGCTTCATTTGCCTCTATGCTATGGTCTACAGTCTTCTATACCATATCACTTGCTCAAACCACTCTACATTGTTGTACCTTTTTAATCCTTAAAAGGCCACTTTGAAGTATTTTTAACCATAGATATCCTATTTAGATGCTCTGACCGTTTTTCCTCCATTTAGTCAAAAAGTCATAAGTCATTAATGAGGTGGCGAAAAGGATCACTGCTGGATTACCAGGAGCCCTTAAACACGGTGTTAGTGCTGGTACAATGCCACAGTGGAAGTCAGATGTTTCTAATTAAATGTTAGATGAAAGAGATAGTATGTTTATGTCTACTGGATACAAATATGATCACTTTGATTAACATACACATACTTATTTTACTTTGACATTTGTTGACTGGGATAGTCCAACTGAGTTAGCACCCTTTTTGAGCGGAGGCCCGGGAGAAAATCTCCACAATCATATACAGTAGATTAAGAAACAACATATATAGTAAATACATAGCCCATTAATGCAAAGTTATATCACAAGATTAAGCAGATGGTCAATTTGTACAACTGAATACACAGAGCATTCTAAACAGAATAGTTTGTTTATAAGCAAATTTGTATGTCCAGTGTATAATAAAGTCACTATGTCACTTGGTTCAACAGACATATTTTAAATATCATAAAGGTAAGAAGTTTAAGAAGCAAATATGGTTGTACTGGTAGTGTCCAGAGGATAATAAAAACACAGTCAGTCATCTGGTTCAGTAAACGTTTTTTAGATTCCTTGAAGGGATTCTTAGAGGAATTTGATGTTACAGTCCGAAGTAAGAGTAAGCATGACGGGTCATGTAGTTTAGAGAGGATGGATGAGAGAGGTAAGGGAGGAGACGTGAGGCTTTATAAGGTGATGAAGTTGAGAAGCGGGATGGGTAGGGTAAGCTGGATGGAGATACTGATTAAGATGTTCAAGATGAGTGTTAAGCGGCAAGTCCAGGTGTTTAATACAAAGTCTTTAACAGCATCTTTTCTTGAGGATAGTTTATATTTCTAACAGATAGTCTCTTTCCCTCTGCTGTAAAAAAAACTTCCACTAAGTGTAGAGATTTTGTCCAAACAATCTTTTTGGCTTGTAAATTTCTAGTAGATTTTGGTTGGACCTTCTAAGGGTCCATGGAGGAGTGTAGAGGGAGACAAGTGAGGAGATAGTAGGACAGGAGAAATGGATCAAAAGTGCTTCTTACACAGATACATTTATGGTGGTAGGATCACTACTTAACATTATGCATGTGAAACAAAAAGCACAATATTATGTATAATGGAACTTACCATTTTTGAAAAAGTGGGACAGCAGTCCCTTAAGAATGGTCACTCATTTTATATATATATATATATATATATATATATATATATATATATATATATATATATATATATATATATATACATATACACACATACATACATACACACATACACACACACACATCTATATATACACAAACACACACCTGTGTATATACACACACACCTGTGTATATATACACACACATATGTATACACACACACACACACACACACACACACATACACACCAGAAGATCGAACCCATTTAAGCGAAAGTGCACTTTTGTAAAAGCAGGTTCTCCGAAGCGCATTACAGTGGGGATAAGGAAATGTATCCTTTTCCCCAGTGTAGTGCGATCTCGGAGTCAGTATATTTAAGTGGGGGGGGGGTGCAGGGGGGCTTCCACCCTGGAAAATAAAGCATTTTTTTTCCGGTTCGGAAACCGGCTTTTGCGAAAGTCTACTTTCGCTTTAATGGGTTTCGATGTTGCTTGTTCAAGATTGTGAAATTTCGATCAAGCAACATAGACCCATATATATCAATCACACTTTTAAATTATCTGGAATAGTCTGTAGTATTGGGATACTAACATTTAGATCTCTGTTTTCCAGGTAGCCATTAGGCTTTTTCTACAGTGAAACTGTAATGCTCTGAGAGGCGAGTCTGTCATGAATCAGCAGATGCTGTCAGAGATGTCTGGAGTTTAATTGGAAGCCTATATTCTAGCTGGAAAAGAAGAACTCCTTTAACAATGACTGCTCTGCCTGGCTGTGATCGAAAGTGAGAGATTTCTGTCTCAGGGGAGTGATATTTTAGCTCTTACTTTGCCTGTGGAAATGAAGTTTAGTGACTGCTCCAGCCATAATCCTAGGTATATGAAGGTGGATGCTGTCGCTATGGAATGAATGTAGACATAAAAAATAATTAGAGTCACACGGTCAATTTTCTGTGGAGTTCCAAAAAGCATAGTTTGGGTCTTGGTGGTAGAGAAGTAGTTTTTGGTGTATAAGCCATCGGTGGAGCTCATGCAAGTCCGAATGCAGATGGTATTGAATACTGGTGTGAGAATGATCTGAGTGGTAAATTACCATGTCATTAACATAGAGGACAAGTGGGAGATGAAGGAGGTTAACAAGGAAGTTTAATGAATTTGGAGAGAAAAAAAAAGTAGGGGGGGCAAGAATGAACCATTGTGGTACGATCCTATTTTAACTCTGAAGTGACTGTTTAGTAAAGTTTTTAAACCAGGGAGTGACATCTGAATGGATACCAATTTCAGTTAGTTTGCTTGGGAAAAGATCAATGAGGTCAAATGCCTTTGACAGATCTACAAATAGGGCACCTGTAGTAACAGAGCTTTAAGGATGTCATCAGTTAGGGACCAAAGTGCTGTCATAATACTTCGCCCAGGCCAGAATCCATGCCATTTGGATGAGCGCAGGTAGTACTGCTGGATATGCAGCGAATGAGACAGAGAGAGGGGGCTGGCATATCATGTCAATTACATCTGGTTAGCAATTTAACACATTCTAACTGGCTGGATAAGAGATTACTAACCTGATTAAACATACAACCCATCTGTAAAGACTAAAGGGAATGAGGAATATGAGAAATATAAACAAACAAAAGAATACAACTATTATGCATAAATATCTTCAGAATAATATTTTATGAAAACTGTGAAAGTTGTCAAACATATATCTATAGTAAAAGAAAACTGACAAACACAATGTACAGTTATTTACACTAAATATATTTGCATTTCTGTACTATATGTAAAATATGAAGTCAAAAAGAATACAGTCTCTACCAAATGAAGAATGGTATGATGAACTTGATAAATATAGACGTAACCACACATGCTGTGCATGTGAAGTACAAACATAAGATCATCATCTTCTTTCGACTGTTCCAGTTAGGGGTCGCCACAGCGGATCATCAGTTTCCATTTCTTTCTGTCCTCTGCATCTTGCTCTGTCACACCAACCACTTGCATGTCCTCGCTCACCACCTCCATAAACCTTATCTTAGGCCTTCCTCTTTTCTTGTTACCTGGTAGCTTCATCCTTAGCATCTTTTTCCCAATATACTCAGCATCCCTCCTCAGCACGTACAAACCAACGTAATCTTGCCTCTCTGGCTTAGTCTCCAAACCTTCCAACCTGGGCTGACCCTCTAATATACTTATTCTTAATCCTATCCACCCTGGTCACACCCAGTGCAAATCTTAACATCTTTAACTCTGCCACATCCAGCTCTAACTCCTGCCTTTTTGTCAAAGCCACTGTCTCCATCCCATATAACACAGCTGGTCTCACTACCCTCTTGCAGACCTTCCCTTTCAATCTTACTGGTACTAGTCTGTCACAAATCACTCCTGACACTCTTCTCCACCCACTCCATCCTGCCTGTACTCTCTGTACTCTGAAATGAAAGTCAAGGATGAAACTCGAGACTGATGGAAAAGCAGATTTTGGCAAGACTGAAAACAAAAAGTATAAAGAAATAGTTTCCTCACTGGTACATGTGACATTGGCAATTCCCTCTACCCATTCTTCTTAATCTGAGACTGCAGTAATCTTTGAAAGATAAGTTAATGGGAAACACCCCTGCTTCAGTAAAGGGTCAGTGGTCTTTGCGTAGAGCATGGATTACTTCTGACCAAGTTGCCTTAGACAACAATTTTTTTTTTCTGTCAAGTCCTACTAGCCATGATTTATTTTCAGGAAAGACTCACTATAGTATTCAGAACAAGCAAGGGAAATATGCACAGAATACCAAAGAATTGTCCACCTTTTTCGTTGGAGTCATGCTATCTTTTACATCTACCTGAAATATCACTAGCTAAGAAATGTGGGACCTCAATGTAACTTCTCACCGAAAGAATTGACAGTAATACAGACCAGCATCTCAGCAATTACAAAATGAATATCCATGACTCAGTCTAAGAAGGCACCAAGCAGGATCTACAGATAATGACAGTCATTGCAAAAATAAGGATATTTAGTTAAACCCATATGTACAGCACCAGACTATGTATATGCACATACACAAGATGTGTGGACACCATTGAAGAGAACCAACCCGCTTGTCAACAACTGAAAGTGCAGGCGGTAGTCTAAAGAACCAGTAAAAAAATACAAATATATTAAAATTAGTCATCCTGTAATTAACGAGCCATTTCTGCATCCATGCTAGCTGAATAGCACAACAGACTAAATTATGCACACAGCATTACAAACAAGATACCTCCTGCAATTAGTTGGTAATTTTTTTTTTTTTTGAGGGGGGTGGTTAATGCCCCTTTAACATATATTCTACATTTCAAAGTTGCTTCAGGTCCGTTTAGAAGTGAATAACACGACTGCCACTTCAAAAACTTGAAGTCTAAAGATTTTCGAAGATACTACCAAATTCCGCATAAGGCTGTATTCTCTGGTATCCTCCTTTTAAGATAATCTGATAAGTCCCACCCTCCCATCTTTGATTGCTAGTGGTTGCTGTAAAGACTAATTTATGTACTCTTCCCACCTACTGTTTTCCATAGATCCATGAAACTGTTCGCCCACCGAGCAAATCAGTATTGCTCTCGAGAAGGATAAAATATACATTAAAGGAGGTTTACTCATTTTCCAGGAGCTTAGCAAAGCTTGGAGTCCTAGCCTGCATTCCAGAGTGTTTTACTTGTATACAGTAGTGGCATTCCGAAAGACATGCGTGAATGGGCGTGCCTTCGTTGAAGGTTAGGTGTCGAGCTGGCAACTCTGCACCGGAAAAACCTACTGCCAATCATTAGCAGACCGGAGATCCGATGTGGCGACCCCTAACTGGGAAAAGCCGAAAGACAAACAACAACAACAGTACCATCCAGGTAAAATTAAGTACCTTTGACTGCTAAATCGCACTTAATGTTACTTTCAGTGATTACTGCAGTTTTCTTCTTTTATGTGCATTTCACAGATTTTGTTTTTTTTTTTTTTGTAAAAATGCTCTTCCTCTCACTGCTACTGCTGTAAGACAAGACAGTCTTGAAATTGCCTTCAGCAAGGGATTTCCAGATAGTTGTTTAAGTGGTTTGTGGTAACAGTACAGTTGTGGGTCTCTTCTACAGTGTTTTCACATTACGAAGACTGGGTTTATTCATCTTGTAGCAGGAAGAGTCTGCCTGGTCTGGAAAGAACTTAGTGTAATCATTTTATTCACCAGAAGGCTCATTTAGTTTTCTTTTTTCTAGGATACTATAAATTTTGCATGTTTGTGTGGGTTAGTAGTGCCTATACAGTAGCAAACACCAAGAAAGCAAATTGTCCCTGTAGAACGGTCCATAAAACTGTACCCTGTAAAGCAGCAATATAGCTCAAGTACCTTTTGTGCAGACAAGCTTAGAGCAGCTAGTTGGGAATCAAGGGGCAATACCTACTGGTTTAGTAGAAATCAGTATTGTGCAAACATTAAAAGGATTAAAATTTAGTACTGTTTAGCATAATTTGCTCCAATGAAACACCCTTAATATCCTTCTAACCCAAATATACCACCCTGCAGCAGTATGAGAGAGACGTACTTGCACAATGACACTGGAGGCTATACTACTGTATACAAGTGCCCATCAGGTTGTTGAAACCACGCACACAATATCCACACAGCACACTACACACAGACTAAAAGTGTGCTAAGGCACTTAAAAGCAATCTTCCTAAATAAAGATCACCTAGACCACCTGTTGTCAGAGCTATGCCTCGGCAAACCAAAGGTCATTCAGAAAAAAACACCTAACACCACACATACTGTCACTCTCAGAGCCCCAAAGACTAAGCCCTTAAGTCAAGCAAACACTTCCCAGGACTCTCTTCATAGGGTACTCCATTGTAAAATATACGGAGGCCCCTCTACCCATGCTGATCAAGGAGAAGATAAGGTGCTTCTCTGCCACCAGAATCCACCAAGTCATGCATACACAAGTCATTACACCACAGATACCAGTACAATTCCATCATTGCCCATGTAGATGTAAATGACCAGAGATGCATCTCCCTGGACTATATGAAGAGAGGACATTAGGGAGCTTTCAGACAGTATCTCACAATAGTACGAGTCAAACACTGAGCAGCATATTACCATCACAGAGGATTATGCCACAATATGAGCAAAGTGACGGATTTCAACAACTGGCTGTCTTTCTGATGTTATCCTAAGGGCATGGTTAACGGACCATATTGTTTTGCCAAGGATGGTCTGCACCGCTCCTCTCTAGGCTTTTGAATACGGATTAAAACCTACCTCATAGTGCAGTTTTTGGGCAATGCCAAACTGAAAAACCTACTGACACAGCAAAATCAACTTAACCTGTTACTACTCAATGTCAGCAGCAAAGAACACACACACTACGCTCCCTCCAAGCCCTCTTCACACTCAAGAACAAACATCAGAACAGCAACAGAGACATGGTTTAAAGTGGTAGAGAGTATTATCCTGGCAGTGCTAGGTTTCAGTCCTTCCACTCTTAGACCAGTAGCACACAAAACAAACAAGCATACCTCAAGGGTGGTCAAACAGAATGATGTGCTGGTGTTCCTCCACGTGCAGACCATCATAAACAAAATCATGTACCACATCCCAACTGCCTAGAGGCCAGCCTCCATATGCCAAGAATCTCACAATGCATACTTGGACGAAGTGGAGACACTTGCCATCCATCTCATGGAAAACATTAATTACCCTTCTATAGACTGGGAATCCTACATGGCCTCAAATCTACAGGCACATAGATTCCTAGACTTTGTAAATACAAACACCCTAGAGCAAACTGTGAATATACCTACTTGAGGTTCCAACATACAGGACCTCCTGCTTACAAATATGGGTTAATGCTGCACCCCACCCATGTCTCATCCTCCCTGGTACGGTCCAACCATAGAACCGCCTCCTTTGAAACAAAATCAACTCTGTAACCACATTAAAACCTAACAGTTAGGAACTGATGCAAGACAAATTAGCTTTTATTAAGTGATGAATTGGCAAAATTCAAACCAAGAGCACACAACAGCCTATGTTAAATTGCTCTCAGAAACTCTGTACAACCATGTCAATGTCAACACAGAGGCTGGTGTACCTACCAAAGGTATGCCCAGGACGAAACTGCCCTGGAGCCATCCCAAATTAATCAAGATATACAACAAAAGGGAAAAAATTATGGCAAAAATCAGAAAGGGCAATTCCCATAAAGATATAAACTCTCACAATAACAGGCAACTAAGAGGGCTAATTAGGTCAAGCAAACCAACTTTGAGGTTAAGACAGCTTTCCAGGTGAGAGATGACCATAAAGCCTTTGAACTTGTGTCAGAAACTTCAAGGGCAGCACAGTACTGAACTGGTGGTTAACTGTGCCACATTCACCGAGCCTGGTGACACAGCAAACCTATGGCCAAAATCAGTTTCAACTCTACCCTCTTTCACCATCAAACATCCCCTCAAACATATCCTCTCTAGTTATAGTTAAAGGGGTTGCACTAGCTGCATTCAGTAAAGCCTACAGCACGACGTCAGTGGACCAGATAACATCTCAATAGGTCTCCTGAATAGTCTAAAATAGGACTTATGGGGGAGGAGCATAGATGGCTAACAGAGTAGTGCATTTCGAGAGCTCCATAAACTAGTATAATATAGGAAAAATTTTATTATAAAAAGTTTAAAACATCAGAAATCTATAGACAGACTACTCAACTACATAAATATTAATTTTGGTGGAGACGTACAAAAATTTTCCTGTCAAGTAACTTGGAGATATATTGAGTCACTGAATATGAATTCTCATCCAGATGCCGCTTTGAAAAAAAGAACTGCAATTGATGAGATCTACCTTACAGGAAGTACCTTTGAAGATGGATGGCTTTAAAAATGACTTAGAAAACCTAAAATTAAATTCTCAAAAACAGACCGATACTCATTACAGAAACACCATACAAAAATAGCAAATATAAAGACTGCTCTAAATGGCATTGAAGGGAGACTCAAAGAGGAAGAATGCCAAAAAGAATTCCTGCTTAAACAGAATACATGGCTGCTTAACAAAATAGATGATGAACATAAGGATCTTTGGTCTGCCTGAAAACACTGAAGGAGAAGATATTACTTCATTCTTAATCTGGATTCCTGAATTTTTAGACCCGAAAGAGGGACTTTCATTTGGGATTGAAATGGCACATAGAGCAGGCTCTAACTCAAATACTCCACCTAGATCCATAGTTATAAAATTTCTTTCATTTCTGGACAAGGAATCAATATTAAAATCTACTTGGAGAAAAATCAAAGCCTGATAAGGTTTGACTGACTATTCTTCCAGAATACTAGAAAAAAGGAAAAACGTCTGGCCAATAATAAAACTGTTGAAACAAAACATAGCACAGCTGGCCTGTCCGACCAAGAATAAAAATACTTTTTGCAAATGAGATGAGAACCTTTAATGACTTAGAAGAAGCTACTATATTCATCAAGAACAACACAGTGTCTACTCTTAAAAGAATAAAAAACAAATCCTTGGACTGATGTTAGAAAGAGGAAAAAACTGATTCCAAGATGGAGGGATTCTTAAACAACTGAGAAACAGTAGTGATTTCTTCAGAATGTTTAGAGAGTCCAATAATTCTTCACCAACAAAGGTAGGTCAAGATGGGTTACTATTTACATTATATACAAGCCAAACAAAGCAACATATAATAATACAAACACAGAAGTCTCTATTCCCCTACTTGAACTCAATGAATACTTATGTTCATTTTTCATTGATTTTACTTATAATAATTTAATTAACTAATTCAACAAGGTACCATTCATCAGAGTTCAGACTCAAATGTAACAAATTAACATATATAAACAGCAGTAACATTAGTGTTTTAAAAAAATGCTGTCATGGAGACTAATGTCTTCTTCAGTTAAAGTATGATTTAGAAAGGTCATGTACATCCTGGTTAAATAATAGTTGCAAGCTCTTAGTACAAATGTCATCATTATTCTGTCGAAACATAGTTAATATCAATTATGGCAGGTATCATAGCTTTGAGTGCTGTTTGATTAAGCCTGACATGGTGTATTTGGATGCAGCTGTTTATGTTGCAGTTTTCATCTCCAGGAAGCTGTGGGTTGCGACTTGTGAGAGGTTTGCTGGTGCTTATGGATTGGGAGAGACATTTGGTGTTTTGGCCTGGATCCGGGGAAGGGAGTGGATGGGACTGTGATTTGGGATGTTTTGGCAGAGAATGGTTTGTTTGGTACTTTTCCGTTAAACCCTACCACTTGGCGTATGCATGTTTTGCGAGCAATGTAAATAAAACTCAGTAAGTATTACACTGTACTATTTATAGTACGAGTGTCAGTTCTCTTCAGTATCGTCTAAGGTTTCAGCTGACAATATTTAATAGTTGTAAAAGATGTGAAGAAATGTGAAGTAAAGGAAGAACAAGGGTTAATAGTTGCACTGCGGTGCTCAACAGATAAGCAATCTCACTGCCACTTTGGTCTCCATGAGCTGCACACTCATTTGTTGACCATCAGTAATTAACAAGTTTCTTGATCAGGGATTACAGCACAAAACGATATCGGGAGACCATAGGAAGGCATGGTTATCAACTGGAAATACACCCACACCTCTCAGCTGTTCAGATTTGCGCATTTCTTCCTGATATTTCGGTCTGTTCCTCATTAAAGTTGTGGTTTCCACGCAATTTCTGGAGGACTGAAGTTAATAAATGACATATTTCCAATTCATATTTCGTTTCCTTCACAGCATGCATGCTAAGAGAATTTGTCATTCTAACGATTTGCAGTACTTCGGCAGAAGGCGTCGGCACTTTGGTTTGACTTATTTCCTGGGACACCGACAAAGACCAACTAGAACATAAATACAATACATATCACTACCTTCTCTCTGTTCATTTCATCTTTGTCAGTGTTCCAGGAAATAAGCCAAGGAAATATGGCAAGAGCCAACCAGACCCCCGCCAAGTGGTAGGGGTTTAACGGAAAAGTACAGTTTGTTTATACGTCTGAGTGAGAGGGCTGGAGGAGTGTATTTTCTTGTTGTGGCCGCTTGTTGGAAGGGTTTTTTTTTTGGATCTGTTTGCTCTCGGTTCTTTTCCTGGCTGTTGCTTCACTGAAAGGGAGAGAATTTAGGCTTGAAGTTGAAAGTGAAGCTTCAGGTGCGTCGCGAGCCTCTGGTATGCAGTACACAGACACACTAACAGAAACAGATGCTCCCAGGTTGCTATGTTAATGGAGACAGAGTGATGATAATACTTAACAGCTCTGAGGAGCCTCCAATATGATTCTCGGCAATGACATTTTTGGTTTAAAAAAAAAATCTCCCAACACTTTTAGCTCATTACGTTGATTGAAAAAAAAAACACAATAGTTATGGAATGTATGATTTTTAGTAAATCTAGAAAAAATATATCATCGTATAACAGGATTTAACAACATGGGCTTGTGTATAATAATACTACTGTCTTAAACTTGTCGTAAATGACATAACACTACATTGAAAATCAAGGGGAAGCATGCCGATTTTCTTATACAAGTAAATATGCATAATAAGTCATGTATTTGCTTTAACTTGTACTGTAGTTTTTGCAACCCATCTTGACCATATATAATACTTAAGCAGTTACCAAGGTAACTAAGGTTTTATAGATGACAAACTGACAAAAGTTGTTCAACAGAAACAATAGAAGCCTGAAATTGAAATGTCACAGAATGCAGCAATCATATTCTGAACAGTATTAAACTTGACAATTGACAGTTTAATAACATGGCCTTGAGTATAACATGGACTTGAGCATAATAACACTACTGTTTTAACTTGTCACAAAAGACATACACTATATTGAACATAAAGGGGAAGCATGATAATTTTCTCTTATAAAGTAAATGTGCATAACCAAGTCATATAATTGCTTTAACTTGAACTGTGGTTTTGTAACACATCTTGACCATGCATAATACATAAGCAATAACAGACAACATGGTGTGGTATGTTGAAGATTTACCCATGGATGGTGTGGTTTAATCACAAGGACGAAGCCCCCAACCATTAGGTAAATTCCAATATACCACAACTACAGAGTCTTGCTATAATACAATGACATTATTTAAGAAGAAGAAAAAAAAACACCTTACTTTTCTTAAATAATGTCTTTGTATAACGGCGCATTACTGTTCTTCCGCTGGTTATGGTACACTGCTTCCATGTTTTGATGTACTGAGCATGGGTATGGGACTTTCATCCCACGCATACCCAGTATACCAATGCTTTGAAATGGAAACAACGGAGAAAAGAAAGTCTCCGTTGCTCCTTTTTTTTATTTGTTAAAAAAAAAAAAAAAAAAAAAATGTTTTAGGCACTTTATACCAATGGAAAAAAGTCTGGCTGACCGGACCTTTTTCCGTTGGTATTTTGTGGGATTTAAAACAGGCACACTGGCGAATCAGTGTGCATGTTTTGGAATATTAATGGGGGGGGGGGTAAATTGTATAATTAAGCTGTTTCTAAGGTAACTAATGTTTTATACATGACAAACTGGCAAAAGTTGTTCAGGGGAAACAATAGAAGCCTGAACTAGGAATGTCACAGAATGTAACAATCCCATTCTGAACAAATAGTATTAAATTGACAATAATCACTCAGTTTAACCTTTGCAGATTATACAAAAAAGAATGTTGCCATTTAAATCTAAAAACTTTCAGTATATGCCATAAAATGGCAATTTATGAATCTGGAACGGGAACTTGTAATCATTAATCACAATAAGTGAATTTGTTGATTAACCTATAAATTTCACTCATTTTATAATAAGGATTTTCATATGTCATTTTTCTTATGTGCAGGAAATGGGGGGGTGCACCAATAATTAAAATGCACCAACTTTCATCAATGTTTAAATAAAACAAACTTGAAGCTAAAGTTAGCAACAAACAAAGTGACTACTTAAATGCTGGTAACAATGAAATATAGCTTCTGATATATCCAGTAAAATACACTGTATTATAAACATTAGATAAAAATATCACTTAATACAAATAGATGGTAATAGGTTTTGAAAAACTTCATCAATAAGATGTTAAATAACTGTGTGCTATAATCTTTTGAGGTTTTATATAGGATACATCCTACTTTACTATGATTGAATTGCTTGTCATTTATCTTTCATGTAAACATTCTGGTATATAAAATCAAAACTACGACAATAAGCAAAAACGGACTTCGTTCAAGCAAATCTTCAGTCTTTAACCAATAATAATAGATTATTGGTTTTTGGTATAAAGATTGAAGTGGTTTTTGAACGAAGTATCGCTTAACTTGTTTATACAATAAGTAGACATTTACTGTCTAATCTACAATACTACTATATCTGTTAAAAATAATATAAATATTGCTTACTCCTATTAGAAATATTCTCCATATGATAATTCAAATTTATGGAGCTCAGATGTTCTGGATTGTCAAGGGTACGAGTGAGAATGGACTTAAATCTATCAGATTATGAAGGATTTCATTCCATGGCTAGTGCAGATCTTAGTTTTGTTAACATTTATTCATTTAAATTTATTTCATAAAAACATTTTAAGCATGCCTGACCAAAACATTACTTCACTGGTAAACACTCAAGGTAGAAAAATTATGATTTCCTTTAAAAGCTCAAACATATATCTTAGTTATCAGAGGAAAATGTTTAATAGTCACAATAAAACTGAAAATGCATAGTCGAAATAACCTAAGATGGATTTAACTTTATTTTTAAATACCAATGGCTTAAAACAATCCTAGTAAGAGATTTTATGAACAATACAATTCTGAAGTAATGCTCTTTCCTGATCCAATACAAGAGAGACATTAGAAGAATTAGATACTTTAAATGACACATTTTACAGGACTTCAGGACTCCATTTCAATTAATCAGGAATTGAGTTATGCAAGGATAATAATGAATTAGTCTCAAAAAACTACAATAATATCAATACAATTAAAATCTCTGTGGAAAAGTGGAACAAAATATTAACATTTGAAGATAGACTACAGTCAATAAAAATGCTTTTACTACCAAACATTCAAGTTTTGGCAATACAACTGTTACCAGAAAGGAATATATTCAAAGAAATAAACTCATGCCTAATAAAATTTTTATGGTTTCCCAAAAGAAAGAGAATAGCTTTAATATATCATATCAGACCATGGAATAAGGGAGGATTAAACTTTCTTGATATAGAAACACATATATAACCAGGGAGGATTAAACTTTCCTGATATAGAAACATACATAAAAGCATAACTATCTAAAACAATCTCAGATTAGGATAAGTCAACATTATTCTGCAAATTGGAAAGAATTACCAACTGTAATATCAATAAATGAATTTGATTTACAAAAAAAATTTCAAACAGATAAAAACAATTTGCCATGGCACATTATGTATTAGTATGCAATATAACATAACTAAGCCCCCTAAAACCCATATGAATAAATTATTACATTGACTCATTTAGGAGAATTATTAATGCAAATATAGAATTAAAAATCTGGTTTGATCTTTTAACACCATTCATAGTTACAAAGAGCTATCCACATAAAATATACAGAGAAATAATTCCTGGGAACAGAAAGGATTTGTTTGTAGTTTTCAATGCATCAAAGAACTAAAAGTTCTGGATATGCAAACAATAGAAACAACATATAAAATTCCACAACAAGATTGGCTAACTTTGCAAAGCATTCTGACGTATTTGCAAGATTTATGCAGCATAATTAGTAATTCTTCATTTAAAGAAACACCTAAACTTACAAAATACCTATATGAAATCATATAAAATTATTATGACATGGGAAATAGTATTTCAAAATTTTAAAAGACATTGATAAATTATAAAACGCCCAAATCCTAATACTGAATTACATAACAAAAGGACAGGACACTCATTACAGCTAACTGAAGAAATTAAATCAAATATATTATCAATAAAACATGCATCCTTTACACAACACTGGAAAGTTTTTAATTAGACATGCTTGCACAGAGCATTCTTAACTCCAGATAGAATTACTAAAATTAATTATCCCACAAAGGGAATATGTTGGAGGTGTAAGCAGATTGGAATCACATTTTTTTGACTATGTTAAAATTAAGCCATTTTGGAACTGTAATAAACATTTTTAAAAGCTTTATTTAAATGAATCATTTAACTTATCTAAAGCTCTAGTATTAGTAAATGTGTATGAAGGTCCTCATTTGATGGTTTAATGATGAATGCTGTTGGCGCATATGCTCCACAAGTTGGGTGTGCGACGGATGAGAAAGAAAAATTTTGGAGTGAGTTGGATGAAGTGGTGATGACTGTACCCAAGGGTGAGAGATTTGTGATTGGAGCAGATTTCAATGGGCATGTTGGTGAAGGGAAAAGAGGGGATGAGGAAGTGATGGGTAGGTATGGTGTTAAGCAAAGGAATGCAGAAGGTCAGATGGTAGTGGATTTTGCGAAAAGGATGGACATGGCTGTGTTGAATACGCATTTTAACAAGAGGGAGGAGCACAGGGTGACATACAAGAGTGGAGGAAGATGAACACAAGTGGATTACATCTTATATAGAAGGGCCAGTCTGAAGGAAATTGGAGACTGTAAAGTGGTGGCAGGGGAAAGTGTAGTTAGGCAGCATAGGATGGTGGTTTGTAGGATAACACTGGTGATCAAGAGGAGGAGGATGTGTGAGAGGGCAGCACCAAGGATCAAATAGAGGAAATTGCAAATTGGTAATTGTGAGGTGATGTTCAGGGAAGAGTTGAGACAGGCAACTGGGTGGCAGTGAAGAGTTACCGAATAGCTGGGTAACTACAGCAGAGCTAGTAAGAGAAATGGCTAGAAAGGTGCTTGGTGTGACATCTGGAAAGAGGAAGGAGGACAGGGAGACCTGGTGGTGGAATAAAGAAGTACAGGACCGTATACAGAGAAAGAGGTTGGTGAAGAAGAAGTGGGATTGTCAGAGGGATGATTAAAGTAGACAACAGTATAAGTAGAGGAGGTGCATGGCAAAGAGAGAGGTGGCTAAGGACAAGGCATATGATGAGTTGTACAAAAGGTTGGACACTAAGGAGGGAGAAATGGACCTGTACTAATTGTCTAGAGGGAAACATAAGCTAGTAAAGATGTGCAACAGGTAAGGGAGATAAAGGATAATGAGGGAAACATACTCACAAGCGAGGAGAGTGTGGTGAGCAGATGGAAAGAGTACTTTGAGGGGCTGATGAATGAAGAGAATGAGGGGGAGAGAAGGTTGGATGATGTGCAGATAGTGAATCATGAAGTGCAGTGGATTAAAAAGGAGGAAGTAAGGATAGCTATGAAGAGGATGAAGAAAGGAAAGGCTGTTGGTCCAGATGACATACCTGTGGAAGCATGGAGTTGTTTAGGTGAAATGGCAATGGAGTTTTTAGGTAGATTGTTTAATGAAATCTTGGAAAGTGAGAGGTTGCCTGAGGAATGGCGAAAAAGTCTTTTGGTACTGATTTTTAAGAATAAGGGTGATGTGGAGAGTTGTAGTAATTACAGAGGGATTAAACTGATCAGTCACAGCATGAAGTTATGGGAAGGAGAAGTAGAAGCTAGGTTAAGAAGGGAGGAGATGATTAGTGATCAGCAGTATGGTTTCATGACAGGAAAGAGCACTACAGATGCAATGTTTGCTTTGAGAGTGTTGATGGAGAAGTACAGAGAATGTCAGAAGGAACTGCATTGTGTCTTTGTGGATTTAGAGAAAGCATATGACAGGGTGCCTAGACAGGAGTTGTGGTATTGTATGAGGAAGTCGGGAGTGTCAGAGAAGTATGCAAGAGTGGTACAGGATATGTACGAGGGTAGTGTGACAGCGGTGAGGTCTGCAGTGGGAGTGACGGATGCGTTTAAGGTAGAGGTGGGGTTACATCAAAGTTCAGCTCTGAGCCCTTTCTTATTTGTAATGGTGATGGACAGGTTGACAGACAAGATCAGACAGGAGTCCCCGTGGACTATGATGTTTGCAGACGACATTGTGACCTGTAGTGAGAGTAGGGAACAGATGGAGGAGACCCTTGTGAGGTGGACATATGCTCTAGAGAGAAGAGGAATGAAGGTCAGCAGGGCTAAGACAGAATATATGTGTGTGAATGAGAGGGAGGATAGAGGAATGGTGAGGATGCAGGGAGTAGAGGTGGCAAAGGAGGATGAGTTTAAATACTTCGGATCAACACTTCAGAGTAATGGTGAGTGTGGAAGAGAGGTGAGTACAGGCAGGGTGGAGTGGGTGGAGAAGAGTGTCAGGAGTGATTTGTGACAGACGAGTACCCGTAAGAGTGAAAGGAAAGGTCTACAAGAGGGTAGTGAGACCAGCTATGTTATATGGGTTGGAAACAGTGGCATTTACAAAAAGGCAGGAGTCAGAGCTTGACATGGCAGAGTTGAAGATGTTAAGATTTGCACTGGGTGTGATGAGGATGGACAGGATTAGGAATAAGTATATTAGAGGATCAGCGCAGGTTGGAAGGTTTGGAGACAAAGCCAGAGAGGCAAGATTATGTTGGTTTGGACATGTGCTGAGGAGGGATACAGAGTATATTGGGAAAAGATGCTAAGGATGAAGCTGCCAGGCAAGAGGAAGGCCTAAGATAAGGTTTATGGATGTGGTGAGAGAGGACATGCAGGTGGTTGGTGTGACAGAGCAAGATGCAGAGGACAGGAAGAAATGGAAACAGTTGATCTACTGTGGCGACCCCTGACGGGAGCAGCCGAAAGAAGAAGATGAAGGTCCTTATTTGAATGAGTCAAATATGTATTTAGTATGGATAACACTTGCAATCTCAAGAAGTGTATAACAAGGAGATGGGAATACAAACACAATACTGACTTTGGAAGACTTCTACAGCCTATTGAAGACCACAGCATTGTTGGAAATTAAAATTAAAGAATTAAGGATTCATCCTAAACCATTTATTAACAATCCATGGAAAAATGTATTATCATTACTTGACACTTTACAATAACTGAATAGATACACTCTGATAACTGGATTGTTATACCTATAAAATAACTGCATATATTGAGCTCTGATATAGTGTCAGGCTGATGTAATAGTTACTTAAGATGTTATATACATTGAGCTCTGTTATAACGTCAGGCTGATGTAAATAGTGTAGTTATTTAAGATGTTATATACAAGTACTATGGAATTTATTCAATTGTATTTGAAAAATATTTTTATAACTTATTAGGACCCTTGTCATTATTTAACTACCGAAAATGGTGTTTGTGCCATGTGAAACAGAGGACTGCCGACATTCATCTGCTTCATAAGGGAGAACCTTCTTCAAATCAGATCCTGAAAATTAGAGACCCATTAGTCTGACTAGTCTTATTTGCAAAACCATGGAATGAATTAGTGTGGAAATTATCAACAAGGACATAGGAGACATCTAGACACTGGATCCATTCTAGTTTTTCTTTGTCAAATGGAGGTCATGCTTACAGAATTTGGTGGACTCCTTTGAAGAGATCACTAAGGCAATGGATGAGGGGGAAAACAGTGGATACTACCAACCTAGCTAAGCATTTGATACAATATCCCACTCAAGCATAGTCATACTTTTTTAGAACTAGGCATAAAACCTTTTGTAACATGCTGGACAGCTAGCTGGCTCACTGATAGGAACCAGGAGATTAAAAATCAGTGAACGCCCCCTCCACAAAGAGGCCAGTGGTGTCCCCAGAGTTCTGTGCTGAGACCACTCCTCTTTGGCATTTACTTTTTGGAAGTCAAAGCCAATACCAAAGGCCTTTGGCTAACCAAGTTCACCAATGACTGCAAACTGTGAGCAGTCACCGAATCCCACAAGATGGGAACACGCTTAGGAAGGTCTAATATAGACAAACGGTTGGTACTAAATCCACAGCTTAAAACTCAATACAAAAATATGCATTATAGTATCTTTTGGGAAGTCTACCACCTTAAGTAACTATGTCACCAACAAAACATCCTTAAAAGTTGACTTAGTAGTTAAGAATCTGGGAACTAATGTAATTAGTACTCTAGACTTCAACCAACATGTGTCCAAGGCAGTAAGAAAATCCTTATATATTGCTCAACGTAACAAGCAAGGGCATAACACCTATGACCAGAGAGGTCATCATACTGCTGTACTCCGCCTTCATCAGGCCCATCTTAGAGTATAAAGTTCCCTTTGGTATGTACCTGACTAGACACATGAAGCAACTGGAATGCCCACAAAGGTTCCTTATAAAAAGATTACAGGAAATAAACACAATGTCCTACACTGATCGCCTCAAAGCCCTGTCTCTACTCTGTACCATACAGACATCTGAGAGGCAATCTTTGTCTGGCATACAAGGAATCTCTAGACCCTGTTTTAATAAGCTTTTTCACTTCTGAAGAACATACAGCATCGTAACTACTAGATTAAAAGCCCTAAATTTTGTGTGTGACGTAAATAAGACATGTTGGAGAGAGACAGGTTTCTCATTCTCTGGAACTAAGCCTCCATCTTTGTGAACCAGGGTTCCTCCCAATCCCTATTTAAGCAGATGGGTAATCAGAAATTCAACCCTGGTCTGGCTTCTATGTCTCTGATGGACACAAGCCGTCATAAATCACCCCCTATATAAATTAAATTTGAAAGTCACATTTGGGATACATGACTAGGCTTATTAGGGCTCTAGTTGTCATTGGCCTAATATACACATATGAGCCTACTACAGCAGAATATTGCCTTCACCAGCTACAGCGTAATAGGACAGGTAATAAGCACTAACTGTTGGTACCCAAGGCTTCCAGTGTCCTACAGAATTTTAACTAATCCCTGCATAGAGGTTTTGGGACCCTGTCCTACAGCAAGTGCAACAGCCACTGCCAAGATTCACTACAGAGGATACTGCCACCTTAGAAATTAAGCATTCAAAAGAAAAACCTGTAGTGACAGTTCAGTGCACCTACTGCAAGTGCATAGTTTAAATTTAAGGAATTGTACTTGCTCAGCACCAAGCCAGGGACAGCAGCTGCCACCCACTCCCACTAGCTAATCTCTTGCCCAGTTAAATAGTAAAATAATCCAGATGATCGCTTATCAATTGGATGGCATGTAAGCAAAAAAAAAAAGCTTACAGAGATTGTTGCATTGAAATAAAAATGACAAGTTTTGACTCATTTAGCCAAGAGGGACATGCTTTGTCTCATTTCCATTTCTCTTCTTAATTCTAGCTGGGGCAGGCCTGCTTCATTTGCCCTCGCTTCTCTTGAGCTCACTCCACTCCCCTATCCCACCCCCATTCCCACTCATCCCCACTTCAATTCTCCTCTCATATCCCCTCTTCATAAACCAAATCAGCCCACCCCTCCCTCAATACTATACAAACTCTATCCCACTCCATACTCTCCGCTGTAAATCCTCAGCCCACTTCTCTCCCACTACTCAGAGATCCCAAATCTCCTATACCACCTCACTCACAAGATCCCAAAGCCTTTGTCCACACAGACAACAGTCCCCATAATAACCTTACATCCATCATCATATTACTTTGCTCAAACTAACAGCCTCTTCACCCAAAATGACACTCCTTAATAGCAAACATAAGCCTACTACCTCTGCACACAGTCACTATCATTCTACTACTCATATGACCTTACATCCTACCAAAACCACCCACAAAACATCAACTACCCTCCCTGGCAAACTGCTCCCCAACTCCAAGACACACCCCTAAATTATAACATAGTTGCTAACCTTTTCATCACCACCCACATAGCTTATTTTACAAGCAAATTCCAACCACTAATAACCAAATCTCAAACCTGCCTAAAACATGCCAAACTTCAAACCAAACAAAAGTTCTCTTACATATTAGCTTGCAATTAACTCTCTGGAGGCATACATCCAAACCCAGGTCCGAATCCAATGCAAAATGACAACCCAACTCCACCACCCTTGCATACCACTTTGCGTTATTAACCCAACACAACAATTCCAACCTTCTCCTCAACAAGAATGTTAGGGGTATAGGGAACAAAGTACATGAGCTGCATGGTTTACTCTTCCTCTATTCTCTTGACATTATGGCATTAACTGAAACATGGCTAAAACCTGAAAACAGTGGCACAAAGTCGTAGAACCCAGATACAATATTCTATGCAAAGACAGAAAAATAAAAAGGGGTGGGGGCATAGCACTTTTGTTCAAAAATCACCTAGCAGTTGAGACTGTACAACTAACCATACCAAACTTTGACACAGAACTAATCTTTACCAGATAAAAAAATCAACCCCAAGAAACACAAACATCAATGGCAGAGATAAATCCCACCTGGGAACAATATATCCACACTAAAAATATATATTACAGTGGACCTCCAAACAGTCTATTCTCGACTGGATTATGACCAACAGACCTACCCATTCTTCAAAAACTGTTGTCTCCCAGATGGCCTGAGTGACCATCATTCAACTTTTCTTCTAAGACACCACATTCATCTCAGAAACCAGACCACCTTCCGTTTAATAAGAAATAGAAAAAGATTCAACCCTGACAGCTTAAAGCTGCAACTGGGAACCTCCCTAATGGCCCTACAGGATGCTGTTGAAGAATTTAACACCACCTTTATAGATATCCTGAACTGTCATGCACCTCCCAGAACTATTAGAGTCAAAGCCAATTATGCACCCTGGTCAAGTAAAGAATGCCGATCTTTCCTCAAAGCAAGCGATAAAGCTGGTGAACAGTTTCGTAAAAACAGATCCCAAGCCACAAAACAAACATTTTTAGAACTTAGAAACAAAGCAATGAACTTAAACTTGACAAAGCCAACTACTACCATAATATTCAGAAAAGCATCAAAACACTCTCAAAAGGTCTGGACTACATATATAAAATACTCCTCCCAGATAAATCCAGTACACCCTCTCCAACAACAACCAATAGCTCAGACAACATATTAACATGTTTTAAAAAATACTTCACTGAAACCAAGCCAACTACTACCATAATATTCAGAAAAGCATCAAAACACTCTCAAAAGGTCTGGACTAAATATATAAAATACTCCTCCCAGATAAATCCAGTACACCCTATCCAACAACAACCAATAGCTCAGACAACATATTAACATGTTTCAAAAAATACTTCACTGAAACCATTCTTGCCTTTTCTAATCCTCCCATATTGAAGAATACCACCAACCCCTTTACATTACAACCAGTTTTTGTTAACACCATAAAAAATTACTAAAGAAACTAAAGCCAACCACTCTAGCTGCAGATAAACTTATGGCTGACTATCTGCAAATCAGCAGATGTAATAACATATCCAGTAGCCATACTTCTAAAACAGATCTATATCTGATGATCTAAACCTAGTCCCTGAAATTTGGAAAATCTCCCACATTCTACCATTACACAAAAGAGGTAATGCATTCTAACTCACTTATCCAAGCTCCTAGAGAGACGCATTCATACACAACTGATGGACTACCTACACACTCTCAAACTTATGTCAAACATTCAGCATGGCTTTTGCTTCTGTCATAGCATCACCACAGCCCAATGTCTTTTACAAATACTGTAAATGAGTGTAGAAACAACGGACAATTTGCATCTGCCATTTTTCTCGATTTCTAAAGCCTTAAACATGGTGAATCAAACTGATCAATGTTCTTAGACCTAAATCTTAGTCAGCCCTCCATTATTTGGTTGAAAAGCTACTTATCTGGACGGCAGCAGGCCGTTCAATGGCAACACAGTATCTCCCCTCTTTTTCCAGTTGCCTTAAGCGTTCCCAAAGGCTCAGTCCTAGGAGCCCTACTATTCATAGGTTCATACCCATCTACTAGGCTAATGGCCCTGGAGCCTTTACAAGCCTAACCTATAGAACTGCACTGGCACGGTGCCACCCGACATTAGTTCCCAGTGCCTCTATCAATTAGAGCCACTGGAGTGGTCCAAGGGGTGAACATTCTATTTCCATCGACTCACCCAAGATCTCTCGAAGAGGGCCAATGAGGTGCTCTGCTTGACATGTATGGGAAGTCTAGTTCATAGCATGGGCAGTCTCTGGGTTATGAACCTGTCCCTCCAGCATGTTCTGTTGATTGTGGTAATGAAGTTGAGGTCTCTAAACATGTGTTGGGGAGGAATTGGGATTTCTTTATATGTAGCATTTCTAACAGAGCTGAGTCAGACATGGCTTTGTTAAGTCAAGCAGAGATCGCCTCTTAGTAGATGGTATGAAACAGAGAATAGCTGGAGGTTTTTTTAGTCTGTCCATGTAGGACATGTGTCTAAGGCATGAGGTACTTTTGTGGCCTCTCCAGCTTTTGCAAGTGTCTAGTGAGGTACATGCCAAATGGGGCATTATACTCTACGATTGGTCTAATGAGAGAAGAGCAAAGAGAAATTATTACCTCTTTCTTCCTGGATGCAAAACCCTTGGTAATGAGATGTGCCACACAGGACTTTCTGACCACAGTGGCAATGTGGTGGTCGAAGGAAAGGTTGCTGTCAACTTGTGTCCCCAGATCTCTTATAATGCCTCCAGTATTCAGCGGGCTCCCATCGATGCAGTAATTAGTGGGAACCGAGTTTTTCCCAAAGGGGGTGACGCATTTTTTTGGCATTAAGCTTAATCTCTCTTTTTACCAAGAAACTACATACCTCTACTCTACATGCTTCAGTGATACAATAAGTAGATTCTATCCTAACATGTGCAGCCCCTTCCCTACAAGACCTTAATTCCATAACCCAAGATTCTTTTCGATCTGTTGAAACATGGCTTACTAATGCTCAACTTATCAACTCCAACAAGGCCAAACTCCATCTATTCAACCCTACAAAATCAATAACATCTCCTCATTCAATATCATATCCAAAAATAAAAGCATAATCACTCCAGTAAACTTCTAGGCATAGAAATTGACAATAACTTGAAATTTGATATTCACATATCTCAAACCAAAAAGCTAGGTCTTCTATACAAAAACAATTTCTAAACAAAGAAGCAGAAAGCCTACCATCGCTGGCACACAACTCATCCACTCTCCTTTACTCTTCACCACTTCTAACCAACCTCAGAAAAACTTACCTGACCAAATTCTAATCCATAACAAAATTGTCAAGTACGCCACAGACTTCCCATTACAGGTCACATCATTGCTCATCTCTTAAACAACTGAACTGGCTAGAACTCCTTCCATTACTACTCTTTAATCAAATAACTTTTGCCCACAAAATCCTGCATCAACCAGAAAAAACTGCTCTCCAGAATCGTGTACAACCTCACTCCAATAGTAGATCTCACTGTTCTAATAATAAACTACTTCTGGACATCACTAAAGCTAAGACATCAGCCGAGAATCACTCTTCTCAAACTTCATTCTGAAAATATGGAACACACTACCCACCCAAATTACTTATAACAGCTCTACAGTACAATTCAAACATTTTCTCAAATCACACTTACGGAACACCTGGCTAAGTACCTGCACTTGTCCTGGCTAGTTATTCTATCCCCTAAACAGTAAAACTGTCCAAACTCAACCACCTACATGGAATTTATGTACGTCTCACTTTTAACTATTTGAAATGTAGATATCACTGTAAAATAGTACCTTGAACACGGTTTAAGATTTATAAAATCCAAACTTTAGTTGTTCTTTAATTTTTGTATCTGTTTAATCTGGAGCTTTTCTCTCCAGGCCTCCGCTGAAAAAGGACCCGTGTCCAGTTGTACTCTCCCGGTAAACAAACTAAAATAAATAAATAAATATTACTCCACCTAAACATCATGACCAGGAATACAGCAATGGTGTAGTCAGTAAATCGCTAAACCTAATGCCAACAAGCGTAGGGACAGAATACTGCGACAGGCACTTCAACACGCTGAAATTTCATTTGTTTGAGTTCTTCACAATTTACTTACTCTGAGTTGCAAGAATGCGTATTTACCCAACTTTAATAAGACACTTGGAAAAAAACACAATCGCTCAATTTTGAAACGTTGTACAGCTGTATATTGTGATCTAGAACCTTCACTTCAAAGAGAAACACATATTTAGGTTTTGTAAAAACGCAGTTAATGATATACTTGTTTTTACATCTTTCTCTATAGTGGGTTCAAAGCACAAAATGTTTTTCATCAGTCCTCAGGAGCTGTCACTATACACTGTTCGCTTGCAGCGAACTGTCAGGACTACGTAAACATCCACAAACCGCTCCCAACAGCTCAAACTTAATATGAATAAACATAATTCAAACTTACAGTAGGTAAACAAAAGATCCGTTCACTTATCAGCACTCCCTGAAATGCTGCTTTCCACTCTTGTCAGAAACTCGATTTACTTAAAGGGATCTACTTCCACTCACAGCTGTCTTGCTTTACTTCGAGGTATAAACTCAAATTACTTTTCCTACCAACCCTTTACTCCTTCTCAGCTTTATATATTTCACAGGCACCAGCCAGACTAACAACTCTCACACTTCCTCTCACGTCGCATCCTGATGACAATTCCTGTCGCATCCTGATGACAATAACTACATGGTTATAAATGTATTTTTTTGTTTAATTATTAAGTTAATTTTGCCAGTTCTCACTTGCAAACTTGCGGTTGTGCAGTTTCTCACTGTAAAACATGGTGATTTAGCTGAATTTCAAGCTAAACTGTATTTGGTGCCGGACTTTATTTCAAGTAATGTTTTGCTGCTAAATTAAGAACATTTTTATAATTAAGGTAATTGTTAAGATAAGTTCGTTTTGGTAAGGATGTCTGGTTGACGTTTAGTGTAATTTCTTATCTAAGAACTTAAACGGTTAACAGTAACAGATTGACACTTCTCTGAGGTTACGGCTACAGTCCGTTAGCGAGATTGCTTTGAGGTTACCAAATGAGGCACTCTAAATGCATGATATGCCTGTGTTATGATTTTTTTATGTATTGTATTTTTTTTTTATAAAATATGGATAGTTCGCAAGTTATACTTTTTCCGGCATTGGCAGCTTGGGCACGCTATGAATATTCACGCGGCCAAGTAGCCTGAATGACTAATCAGTTGGGAGTGTTCAGTGACGTGACCGTGATGCTAAGTATGAGGCGGGGTTTGCTACTGCACATCTGGTGGGTTTGCGATCTTTAAAGTAACCGGTAGGTTTGTTTTACTAAGTAATGGCAGAAAACCAGATATATCTTTGGGCGCTGATCGTAATCAGACCCCCCCATCGCTGTGATTCATGCGTGTGTATTTATAGCGCTTGGGATTGAAGGATGGCTTTAGCAATCACTTTGACATTCTTTAGTCGTTATATCTCCGGCTTTATATGACAGGTTGTGACCGAAACATGTCTCGGCTGTTCCTGTCTCATTTTGGGTTTGTTCCTCAGAATTTTTGTATAACTCACCGAGAAATACAGTCCCTAAATAATAACATTTTTGTTTCAGCTTTCATGTCCTTCACAAAATGAATGCCAATGCTAAATTTCCTATTTCTGTCAAACTTTAAGTCCCTCTTTTTTTCGGTTTTGTCCTCTAGTCTTGTATTGCAAGGTTGAGATCTGTCTAGGCGCCCAAGTACTTTCCCTTCTTTATAAATGCTAATAGAAATCTTAAAATCTATTAAAGCTTTGCAAAATGTTAGGATTTGTGCTTTTTTTTCGTCCAACAGTAGTCATCACAAGAATTCTGGAAGCTACATTGTTGCAGGATTGTGTTGAGTAATGATGACTTGCAGTGTTGTCAAAATGCTTTGTCACTTCCTGGCGGAGTTCCCCAGACCTGCGTGTCCCCGGCATTGTGCGTCACTTTGTTCAAGTTTTTTTCTAAGTCATGTTTTTGTACATTTCTTGAATTTTCGTCCGCCCCAGGAGTCAGTAGTAGGCAGAAACAAGGTATGCGAATGTGACATTTTCTAGAATGTTGCTGTTCTGCCCAAATATACATTTCTATTACGTTGATTTATCAAACTCGTGTGCTTCTGCCTATCTCAATTGTGTCTACCCCCATCCATTATGGGTATAGAATTAAGGTGAGAGGCACTACACTGGTAGATTACCGAATTAAGATGTAGCACGTATACTAAAATTTAAATGAAAAAACACCTTTTGTAAAATAACTTGTAGGGTAAAAGGCACATACGTCTTACACAGAAAAGGTTTTTGGATCACTTCATTTGCATTTAACCTTAATAAATGGTGGTAAAAAAATAAGTGATGTGTGTGCGTGTATGTCTTTATAAAGTATCTGTACTAAAAAAATCTCTCCAAGAAACTAGTCCCCAAAGTATGGAAGCAGTCTTATGTCGTTCCTTTACATAAAGGTGGCAAATATCTTGAGCTGGCAAATTACATAACCCATAGCCATTCTGTACCCTATATCTAAAGTACTTAAAAAATGTGTTCACTTACACGTGGTCAACTACCTAACAAAGTCCACCGGGGAAAAACTCCGTCCAAAAACTCCAAGTGTAAAAATAAAACAAAATGGACACAAACACAGCTGATGACAGTGTTTCTATGTATGAACATAAATTGTTGGCACAAAAGAAGAAGAAACTGGCACGAGATGTACTTGATTTTAAGAATTGCCATGTTTTTTCATGGCCTAGACCGTGAACGAATGCTGGTCTTAGTGCTGCTTATAATGTTAACGACAATATAGGAACCAGTATGAGTCAAACTTATGAGAGGATGAGTGATCATGTACAGATGAATGTTGGGCAGAGCAATGGCTCTGTTTATCTGCACCACCGAATAATGCAATTGCAGTAAAAGATTCCTTTGAGCATGGGGGAAAGGCTAAAGCAGATCAACAACCTGTTAGGAACAAAATTATTGGGCAACATATATCTAATCAGGTTTTTCCTGCTATACCCCTACCGATACAGCCAGAGAGGGGACAGTCCCCCAATTGCTCTATGAGTTGTGGGAGAAGCAAAATGAAACAACCAATGGAGGGGGTCCATCTTACATTAAAGAGAATGTGGTAATTGGCCATCAGTCCATAGTATGGAATATTTCTAATAGGAAACTAACTGATGATGAGTTATCCGTTTTGAATCGGGGGCTGTCTTTTATCCCGGCACACGGAGCAGATTTGGTTGACACCGTGATTTGATCTGAGAATGTTTGCACGGACTTTGACTTAGAAAACTTTATACCCTAATGATATTAATGTTCATGATGCTAATACTTTTAACAAACCTAGTTTATTTATGCCGTCCTTCAATTACTTTTTTAAACTTTTAAGATGGGAGTGATATTTTTTCCTTGTTTATGAGAAATGCAAATAGGAGATGTTTCTCTAATGTAATGTGATCTGAGAGGGAAGCCCTACTGAACTTGTGAAGCTATAAGGACATAGCTATACTACCAGCCAGTAAAGGTGGTTTAGTTGTAGTTAATAATTATGACTGTTATTTGTCTTCACTGAGACGAATATTATCTGATAGTACCAGATATTCTGAGATTGGTGTAGATGCTATTGCTTGCATAATTGAGTTCATAGGACTATTAAGGACTGTCATCTCAGTGAATGTATTACCTCTGTTTTATCCCGTTACCTAACCATTGACTTTCCTTTAGTCCCTGGTTTTCAAGGTCTTCCCAAGGTACACAGGAATCCGACAATGCCACCGTTTAGACTAATGGTTGCAGGAGAGGCTGGTTAACTGAATCGTTCACTTTATGTTGAAAAGGTATGGAGACCAGTCCTTGATTGTAGTGAAGTGGTCCTTAGGGACACTAAACATTTCTTACAAGATTTATGAGTTTCCGAGACAGAATGTTGTTTGTAGTGATTGTTTGTTGGTTACTCTGGATGTGGTCTCATTGTTTACGGTGATTCCGAATTATGAAGGCATCAAATTGATGAAAGCATACTTGGTTGAGAACAGTCCATATTATACTAGACAAATTGATTTGGTTTATTTATTGAAATAATCCTTGAAAACAGTATTTTTACGTTTGATTGGACTTATTACTTACAGAGATCTTGCGTAGCTATGGGCACTTTGTGCGCCAATAGCTATGCCAATATGGTTATGGCTCAATGGGATTGTAGACTGGTTTTTACTTCACAGAGGTTTTGTCAGCATATCAAATTCTATTGCTGTTTTGTTGATTATATATTTTTGATATGGGTGGGTACTTCTACTGAGTTGAGCAGTTTTTTTAGAATTTTTGCATACTATCACCAGTTTTCTTATGTTCGTCAGCTTCTGCTATTGATTTCTTAGATGTTAGGGTTTATAGGGAACCTGATTCCATGTTTTCCACAAATTTGTACAGGAAAGATTGTTAGAAGTGTTCATTACTGCATGGGTCGAGCATACACCCTAGAGACATCTTTCGGAGCGTGGTTAGGGGTCAATGCATGAGGATATCCAGATTGAACATTAAGGATATTGATTTCTTAAGGGATTTGAATTCCCTTAGGATAGATTTTTACTAATAGGGAATATGGTTCACCTGAAATTGATGATGGTTTTGCCTTTAGTGTATCTACTAGGCATACTAGATCTAAGCCCTATTTTTGTGCGTCCAGTTGTGAATTCGCGAGTAGGATCCCTTCTACCAGATCTGGTGTTATGGTTTCTATCTATTGTAGCAGTAATACTAGAGGGGTCTACTTTAACAGAAAGCTGATTCCAGCGAATGCAAATCCATCGACACATATACACTGAACCACAAAATGAGCGAAATCACAAACCCGCAAAAATAGAAGTTATGTTCTTACCATAACGTTCCATGTTAGTTGTCTTCTTCTCGCCTTCTTCTTGCTGGATGGGTTCGGAGCCGACCTCGGCTCACTCTAAAGCTCGAGAGTTGGTTCCACCGGCTCGAGGCTCCCCTTATATCCCACAATGCTAAGCGAGAGTTACCTCAGATCTCGTTTGTAAGCTAACCCAGCTTATATCAATAACAGTATAACTGTAAAAGGAATCCACCTCTAACAGCAGGAAAAAGGGTGACCTACATCCTGAAAAGAAAATATGCACAATAGCATATGACGAAGAAAGAGGTGGTAGAAAGAGAGGTCACGATCACAACTCCTCTAGGTCTGTCCAGGCCAGGGGGAAGGAGGGTGGGAGAAGAAGGCGAAGAAGACAACTAACATGGAACGTTATGGTAAGAACATAACTTCTATATGTTAAGTTGTCTATCTCGCCTTCATTCTTGCTGGATGGGACCCTAGCACCTTGTCCCGGGTGGCCTAACGGAACAGACTCCTGAGAACAGTGGAACCAAAATTAGCTCTATGCCTAGAAGCTAAATCCAACTTCTAATGGGAAATAAAAGTGTGAGCAGTAGCCCAAGTAGCCGCTGCACAAACGGTGTCAATAGGCAGTCTGTCTTGGAAGGCTAAAGAAGTAGCCAAAGCTCTGGTGGAATGGGCTTTACGTTTATTAGGCAGTTTTGGTGTCTAATCTCATAAACAAGGGTAATCAGAGATGTTAGCCATCTGGATAATGATACCTTTGAAACTGGAAGTCCTTTTCTGCTTTCATAGGAGACAAACAGCTGATCAGATTTTCTGAATTGTTTGTCCTGTCCAAGTAGTACCTTAATTGACGATGAACATCCAGGCAGTGTAATTTTTGTTCAGACCTATTTGAATACTCTGGAAAAAGACAGGGAGGTCAATGCTTTGGTTTAGATTTGATGCTGAAACCACCTTAGGCAAAAGGACGGGTTAGTTGAAACTCTGTCCTTATGGAACAAAAGATAAGGAGCGACAACTGAGTGCTTGAAGTTCTGAAATTCTTCTAGCTGATGTGATAGCCACCAGAAGAGAGTTTTCCATGATAATAATTTCAAGGAACATGAAGCTGCAGGTTGAAGGGAAAGAATCAAGGAAGCAAGAACTAAATTTAGGTCCCAAGGAGAAGGAGGATTTCTTATAGGAGGTCTGAGAAGAAAAACTCCTTTCAAAAAGGCTTTGCAAAGTTTGTGGGACATTAGGGCAGATTCAGAAATGCCCACATGAAAATTAGAAATAGCTGCCAATTGAACCTTAAGAGTAGATGGAGATGAACCTGCATGGAAGAGTTCAGCTAGAAAATCAAGGACTAGTTGGATGGAAGCGGTGAAAGGATCTATGTCCTTTCCTTGTGCCCAATATGAGAAGCGTTTCCACTTACTCAAATAAATCTTCGAGTGGAAGATTTATGGGAAGCTATCAATATATCTCTAACCGAGTGAGATAATTGAGGAAGCCTGGCTAGAACTGGAGGAACCAAGCAGTGAGGTTCAGAGGGAGGGCATGAAACTGACCCGACTGGTGGATCAAAAGATCTGGAACTAGGTCCAGATGCCACGGTCGCTCAAGAGAAAACGATGTAGAAAGGGGAACCACACTTGTCGAGGCCAGTAAGGAGCAATGAGGATCAAAGAGGCCTTCTGAGCGATAGCTTTCTGTATTACTTGAGAGATCAGGGGGAAGGGAGGAAATGCATACAGAAGTCCCGGGGCCAAACTTGGACTAGGCGTCTCTGCTGGGTTGGCCTGGTAAGGGGAATAGAGTGAAGTATTCTCTGCACTTGCTGTTTTGGGGAGTAGCAAAAAGATCGCAGCAAGGCTGACCCCACTTGAGAAAAATCTCTCTCACTACAGAGTCTTTCAGAGACCACTCGTGAGGCATGAGTATAGCTCTGCTCAACTTGTCCGCAATGTAATTGGACTTCCGGGATGCTATCAGAAAACGCTGAGAAGAAATCGCCATTGCCACAGTCTGAGTGCTTCTCGACACAGGGGGTATGATCTGGTTCCGCCTTGTTTGTTGATGTACCGCACTACAGACATACTGTCTGTCTGGATTGCAATCGTTCCCAAGGGAAGAGAGTCCTGAAGGGCTTGCAACGCTAAAAGCACTGCTCTCATCTCCAGAACGTTTATGTGCAAGTGGCATTCGTTTGGTTGCCATGTGCCCTGGACTGTCCTGCCCTGATAATGCCCCCCCCACCCGATCAGGGAGGCATCCGTTGTCAGAGTAGCAACCGGAGGAGGTGGAACAAATGGTCTTCCCAACAGGAGCTGGGGGGAAGACATCCACCACATGAGATGCTTTTGCACGCTTGGATCATAATGGTGTGAGACATTGGAAGTTCATGGTATGACTATTGAGAAAAGAGCATCCACTGAAGGATCCGCATGTGGTATCTGGCCAATGGGAGGAGAGGCATGGCTGCCATGATTCCCAACACCTTTAGAACTAACCTGGCTTTGGCTCTGTTGTTGTTGAGAAGAAGTGACACCAATTTTTGAATGTCTGATATCCTTTGGTTAGTGTTGCAGACATGTTTATAGTATCTAAATTTGCCTATGTAGGTAATAGTACGACAAACAAAACAGACTTTTCGCATTTATTGAAATACCCAGTTTTTGACAAAAAGTATAATCTCTGGCCATTAGAAGGAGATGCTTGGTGGGAGCTGTGAGGAGCCAGTCGTCCAAATATGGAAACACCTGGAATCCTTGTCGTCTCAGGTGAGAAGCTACCACTGCCATGCATTTGGTAAACACCGGGGCAGTGGTGAGACCAAAGGGCAGGGCCCTGAATTGAAAATGACTGGTTCCCAGCCTGAAGCGGAGGAATCTTCTGGAGCGTCTGTTCATTTTTATGTGATAGTACGCGTCCTGAAGGTCTATAGAGCACATCCAGTTTCCTTTTCCCAATAGGGGAAGAATGGATTGCAGCGTGACCATCCGAAATCTTGTTTTCTTGACTGATCTGTTCAAGATACTGAGATCCAAAATTGGTCTCCAGTCCCCTGTTTTCTTTGGAACTAAAGAACCTTGAGTAGATTCCGGATCCTTGTTGGTCTGCTGACACTGGCTGAATAGCTCTTTTTGCAAGCAGTTTTGAAATTTCCAAAGCTGCTATATCCCTTTGGTGGAACATCTGGAAGGGATTTTTGACTGATTTGGAAAACGAAGAAAGGGGATAGAATAACCAATGATGGACTGTACCCATTTGTCTTGAGTTAGGGATAGCCAGGCTTCTGGGTACAGTGACAATCTTCCCCGACTGCCTCGAAGATGGGCAGTCGGGCAACACAGGGATGCTGAAAGGGCTTGTCTGGAAAGGCTTCCGATTGCCCTGGTTCTCATTGTTATTCCCACCTCTGCCTCTGGTAGGAAAGCGACTCTGTAGTCCCTTGAGATTGTTTACGGAACCACATCTTTCCACCCTTCTGGCCTTTGGGGTAAGGCCTAGAAGGAGTCGGACTCCGGCGGCAGAAAGGGTCTTGCCATCAGTTTACCTAGTCAGGGTTTCTTTCACTTGAGGACCAAAAAGAGATGATCCATCAAAGGGAGTTCGTGAAAGGCGTCTTGAAAGGTTCCATAAAGTTGCATAGCCGCATCCAGGCGTGCCTGCTACCCTGTTCCTCTGCTCGCTCCATCGGCCGCATAAGAGAGGAGGCGCATGGAGGAGTTGGAAATGGAATTAAGGATAGCCAGCTGCGTGTTCATTTTCTCTTGAAACCCGCAGCTGTAGGGTCCTTCAACATTTCACTCGCTTCTTGACCAAGTCCCTTTGAGCAGTGAAATGGCACAGGTAATTCAGCGAGCATGGTAAAAGTCGCTGAGGAGAACATCCGCTTCCTACCCATCCATGGACCTAGATTCCTTGTTAGGTGGATGGACAGGCACTGAAGGATCAGCCAGTTCCTTCTTTGTGGCGGCAGCTACCACCATAGCATCCACAGAAACTCCTTTTGATAAAAATTGCTTGTCTGATGGAGCTGTGATGAATTTGGAGGGTCTCCTGGGAGTGGGGTCCACTGAATCAGGAGCCGTCCATGCCTTCTTAGCAACCACCTGCATGAGGGGGTCAAGGGGGACACCCAGGAGGTGGAAGGGCGAGAGCCAAACGCCTCAAGATACACAGATTGGTTGAGGGCTGGCCAATTTCCCTCTGTTTAAGGATCTCCAGAATGTCTGCAAATGAGACATCTTCAGAGGGAACCCTCAGAATCATCCAGATCTGTGTCCGCGTGATAGACTCAGGTGAGTCAATGTGCTTCCTCTTGCACTTCCTCTTCCGAGGGGCTCTTCTGCCAAATCAGGAGAGGCCTCGAAGAGGATGAAATCCCAAAGGGGCTCCTGAGGAGCTGGCTCTCTGCGGTCCGGGATGAGGGAGTGAGTCGACTTACCCTGAGGCAGCATAGAGGGAGGGCTGACGGAGCCGACTGTGGAGTAGAGCCAGGCTCTAACACACTCCGCATGACCTCGAAAGCACCCCTGTCAGGCAGAGCCAGAGGTCCCCGCCCGAGGAGCTAAGGACCCCCTCGGCACCGACAGTGATGGCTCAGGCGAACTCGGGGTCGGACAAGGGTCCGATGCCACTCACCCCTCGAGCCGACGAGGAAGGATTCTTCAAAGAAGAAATCGCCGAAGACAATTGTCTCCACAGTCTCGGTTCCGACATGACCCGGCTCGAACTCAAAGAGTCGAAGGAGGAAATAGTTGATGGACGGGGCAGGCACCGACTGATGAGTCGGGCTCTGAAGCATCTGGGCTAGTGCCTCGGACTTAAGTAGTCGACTCACCACCCTCTGAAGGTCATGATCGAAAGCCTCGATGACCTAGAGGAATGAGACCTTTGGCTCCGTTCAGACAGCAGGGGAGATCCTGGGCCGAATGAACGGAGCCAAGAGAAGGTGACCTAGACCTCTTTCTGGTTGTCGGTTCCGGCGATCTTGTCGGAGCTGACACGGGTACCTCGATAAAAACTGTGGACTGAGTCTTATCGGCTCCAGCGAGCCGATAAAGTTGAACAACCTGAGGTCTCGGCTCAGAAGCCCTGTTGAAACTGACAGGGAATCCTCTGGCTTTAACAAGCCTCTGAGAATCAGCTTTTCTCTCCTGCAGGACCCTGGGGCTGAAGCCATGGCACACAGCACAGGAATCCTGCAGGTGCAAAACCCTAGACAATAGACACAAGAAGTGTGGCGTCTGTCAGAGACATTTTCTGACACATCACACTTCTTGAATCAAGACCTTTGCTTCTTTGACATTACTGTAACTGACAGGTGTACACACACACCCAAACACACAGTTATACCCTGTCAGAAAAAATTATTAATACTAAAATAATTACAAATTTAGTAAAAAGTTAAAGTAAACTACACAAACACACCCTAGGGAAGGGAAGGCCAAAGGCCCAAGGGAAGAACCAACGGTTCTTTTAACAAAAACGGGGAAAAATTAGGGTCGGGGATAAAGATATATATCCTACACTAATTTAGGAAGAATTAAAGTTAAAAGGGGAAAAAAAGAGTAACTTTTTGAATAAAAAGCTAACACTCACCAGGAACCGGTAGAAGCAACCAACCTCGAAGCTGTAGCGGTAACTCTCGCCTAGCATTGTGGGATATAAGGGAGCCTCGGGGGTGGAACCAACTCTCGAGCTTTAGAGTGCCATCCAGCAAGAATGAAGGCGAGATAGACAACTTAACATCTCAAAATACCGGTTTGTCATACTCTGCCAACCCCACCGCCCGAAACACACTACCCACCCAAACAAAATAAACCACAAACATACACCAACCAAAACCCTACTTCTAATCCTACACTAAACCCCACATACACCACTATCTATGCACTCTCCTTAACCCCTCCCTAACCCTAAGGTCCGTAACTACCACACACTTACCCTACGGAGCTACACCCAAACAAAATAAATAAACCACACACATACACTAACCAAACCCCTATCTGAAACCCTACACTAAACGTTAAGTAATGTAATATGGGTAATGTATTTATCTATACACTTACCTTAATCTGCACCCTAATGCCCGTAACTATCGCACACTTACTTACAGATCTGTAGCTCAGACGGCCAACCAAAACACTTCCACATTTCGAATTTCGCCATAATTTTGTGGTTTTGCGAGTTCGCGTATTTCGCGGTTCGATGCATTTGTCCATGGATTTGCATTCGCAGGAATCAGCTTTCGATTAAATAAAGTAGACCCATACTAGAGCGAATACTGATATGTTTAGGAAATATTGGCAAATCTTGTTAGCCGATAAGGGGATAAGTAGTACCATCAGCTCTGAACCTAGTTTTCTTTACAAGAATAGGAAGTCATTAAAAAGGTTACTTTATTTTCCTTCAGGCGATGTATGTCTGAGATCTGGAATTCTGACCTTGAGTATGGTACCTTGTGGTAGTTGTGGTTATTGTCACCATATTGACACTACTAGCAAAAGTATGCATCCTTATACAGGAGTTACATATTCTTTTAAAGTTAATGCCACTTGCTATAGTAAGGATTTTGTGTATCTAGCCCATTGCTCAGTATGTAGAAGTTTTGTGTAGGAAAGAAACTGATAAGTGCCTTAATAAGAGGATTCATAAATAAAATTAGCCCTTGCTAAGCATGTTCATAGGGTGATTCACATGAATTTAAGTTTCTAGTTATCAGTCGTTTGTTTCAGGATATGCACTTAGGTGATTTTGGAAATTCTACCAAAATGTTTGAGCTCATATGGGTAATTATGCTTAGAGCTGATAGAAACTCCATATTTAACAAGCATGTCCCTCTTAAACCAGTATTGAAATCGCGGAGGTTGTTTAGGTAGTGAAGCATCATGTCTGAGGTCTAAAAGCTCATTTGGTTATTTGTTTTATCTTATGGTAGAGTTGTAGTTGGATATTATTTGTTAGGGTATACGTTTTTAAGGACATGTCACTACTGCTTTTTATAAGATATTTTTATGACTTGAGTTGCAATATGATGCTGTTTATGGTGTTTGATTCTTAGATTTTAATTGCTAAACTTTTATATTGCTTGGGTAATATGTTTTAGAGGAGCAGCTGTATATATGTCACTAGGATTAGTTTTGGAGAAGATTTCTTTAGTTTTTATGGTGGTTATACTGCTACATTGTAATCTTGGATTTAAGTTCATGATTGGTTAGGATTATACATTTATCAATTGTTACTGGTCAGTCTTGGATGCTGGATGCTCCCATTGGTTTATTGTTTTTAGATGGTTGCATATATATATATATATATATATATATATATATATATGTATGTGTATATATATATATATATATATATATATATATATATATATATATATATATATATATATATGTATATATATATATATATATATATGTAGGTGTGTGTATATATATATATATATATATATATATATATATATATATATATATATATATATATATATATATATATATGTGTGTGTGTGTTATAGTTTTAATTAAGTTGTGACCCCCATGCACTGGCCCAGTAAAGGAGCCTCAATCCTCACCACTAGGACCAGTAAGAGGCATGCACATGGGGAGATAACAAGTACATACATAGTAAAGTACAATTTCCCTTAAGAGCACACACAGAGATCAGTCAGTCTGGGGCTGGTTTCTCCAGATCACAGTCAGTCTGGGGCTGGTTTCTCCCTTTCTCTCCGGATCCCCAGTAAGACTCCCCACTGGCACAGCTATGCGGTTCAGATCTCAGTCAAGTAGTCAAGCCAAAACTTTCAGTACCCTCTCTGACCAACCAGTACTTCGTGTCCCTGCCCAAGTAGCTGACACACACACACACACACACACACACACACACACACACACACACACACACTTTGAGATTTGGTTTATATACAAACACACAGACACTCCTGGGGAATGCTGGCACAGGTTCTCCGGCTTTGTCCCCTCCTGCTCAGCCTATAAGGTAGTAATCATTGCCACCAACTACTCTTATCAGCTACTAGTAAGGCCCTTCCCAAAAGGTGACCAATTTCACTGTGTAATATTAGTGTTATCCAAATAGTAAGTGTGACTGAGCAACAAGACTATTGGAGTGGCTTGGACAGTATCACCAAATACCTGCAAGTACTCTTAAGAGCTTAAATTATCTCTACACAAAACAGCCACAGTTGAAAGGTTTAAAAATATTTAATAATAATCAAAACACAAGACAATACTTATTACTTCAACACAGTGCTAATCAATAGTTCAGAGATCACAAGATACTTTTAAAAATATATTGTAGGATAATCTGACATAAATGTAGAAAGCAGCTAGGTTAATCTGGCTATATTTCTATCTAAGTGTAAGAGAAAAAGTCCAAGTTCCACCTTACAGAGCAAAGCAGATGCCTGGTGAGTTGTTGTCAGCTTTAGACAAAATCCAAAATGCTGAATTCTGTCTCTGAGAAAATCTTAAATTGATAACACAGTAGTACTGAGTCATTTCATATTGCATCATTCTTGACACTTCTCTGGTTTAGTTTCTCAGTCTCACAGGACTTAAAATTTTAACATTTCTTTGATCTTGCAGCTGTCAGGAAACCACAGCAATAAAAGACGCTTTACATGTAAAACCTTAGTAATTATCTCTTAAATTAAGACAATAGAAATAATTTGCTGGTCCAGACATCATGTTCAGAGCTTGAGATTAGTCACAAAATGCTTCACTTATCAGCTTTCTTCCATCAGGGTGCACTGTGGTTACATTCCTGAAGCTCAGAACATACATATTTTTCTTTACATTTGTCAAACACACCTGTGGATCATATTCATATTTACAAGGAGATTCTGTCTGGCTAGGCTGGCAGCCTTCACACAAGTTATATGGTCTGAAGAAGAATTTAGAATAATATGAAAGCACTTAACCTTGTTAAAGCTAATACTGCATTGTCGCCTCACAGGAAGACGTCCGTTCGATTCTCAGCTAGAGCGTCTTCTGTGCGGAGGCATACGTGAATGGGTGTGCCTTCGTTGAAGGTTGTGTGACAGGGCTGGCAACCCTCTACGTAAAAATCCACTGCCAATCATTAGCGGACCGCAGCTCTGCTGTGGCGACCCCTAACCGGGATAAGCCGAAAGACACAAACTTACCTTGTTAAAGCTGATAGCATTATTTATTTGTATGCTGTCTCTTGTGTCGATATGTTAGTATATCAGCTGTGTTTCAGTCTCCATTTTATTTTTACCAAAACAAAGCACAAAAAAATGAAACCAGTAAATGTAGTTGAGCAAAAAGGCACACTGGTAGACGCAACTTTGGTTTATTTAGCACTTTCGTCGGTAATAAACCTTTAGACTTCAGAATGACAAAATCTGTAAAAACACTTCCTTAAATACATTAAAAACCATGACATTCCCAATGTTGTAAAATGATTGGGTACTCGGTCTGTCATGTTATACCAAATGCTGTTAAAAAGTGACACCTCCACCTAAATAAATACATAAAAATACTACTTAGTTATCAAAAATTATATCTTAAAACTTAAATCTGGAGTACCAAATGTAGAATGCCAAAATAATAACGAAAATAAAATAAAAATACATGTATATATGTGAAATACCAGCCATACACAAAACGTGCGATAGCGTTGTCATTGAGACTGTTAATTACTATAATGATGAAAAAAAAATCACATATGAAATTTTGCTTTCAATTTCAAAAGGCTAGAGATGAACACCATATCATTAAGCCCTGGTGAGTGAACGGCATCACATCTCAACTGCCACACTAATTCCCTATGTTCAAGAAATAACTCTGTGGGGCCCCACCCCCACCATGGTTCCTTACTTGCTCAATAGTACTGAACTTAAACTGGAGATTCAGAAATTCTAAAATATGTTTGGTTAAAGCATTATTTGTACTCCCCCTCTGTATGTCATAAAACAACTGTTAGAAAGAAATGTGGTAGGTGGATAAAAAGGACATATGAGAAAATGCAGACATTGCCCGCAGTGCCCATACATCACTGAGAACAAGGCTATATGTATTAAGGGGTATGGCAAGGTGGCCCTTAAACAGAGGTTAAACTGTCTTAGTAAATGTCTAGTCTGTGTAGCTATTTGCCAACTTTGTGGATACTTCCATATAGGCAAGATTATTAACAATTTTAATAAACACATTTACCAACATCTTTATGATATATGGAGGGGGAATACAAATAATGCTTTAACCAAACATTTTAGAATTTTCGAATCACCAATTTAAGTTCAGTGTTATTGAGCAAGTAGGGAACCGTGGTGGGGGGGCCAACAGAGTTATTTCTTGAATATAGGGAATTAGTGAGGCAGTTGAGATGATGACATTCACTCACCAGGGCTTAATGATATGGTGTCCATCTCTAGCTTTTGAAATTAAAAGCAGAATTTCATATGCGATTATTTTTATCATTACAGTAATTAACAGTCACAATAACAAAGTCATCACACATGTTTTGTGTATGTCCAGTATTTCACATATACACATGTATTTTTATTTTATTTTCAGTATTATTTTTGGCATTCTGCATTTGGTATTCCAGACTTAAGTTTTAAGATTTTGGATAATTAAGTAGTATTTTTATGTATTTCTTTAGGTGTTTTTGTCGCTTAACAGTATTTGGTATAACATGACAGACTGTTATCAATCATTTTACAACATTGAGAACATGTGATGGCATTAATGCATTTAAGGAAGTGTTTTTACAGATTTTGTCATTCTGAAGAAGTCTAAGGGTTTATTAGTGATGAAAGCAGTAAGTAAACTAGTTGCATCTACCAGAGTGCCTTTTTGCTCATCTTCTACATTTACTTATTTTATTTTTACCTAACAGAACAAATTACTTTCCACAGCACATATGTAATGTGGAACTTATTAGCCCTGGCTTCTGATGAAAGGGGCTTTTCCAGTTGGACTTTCTTGGTAATCTAAAGCTTTATATTTATATAGGTAGACCTAAATCTATAGCATTTGATTGAATGCTCATATGAATGAATCACAAATGGTCAAATTCATTTGTCTGGACTGTAATTGACAGAAAAGTGAAGAATTCTGTAGAAGGTATGTAATAATGTAGCTTTTGATCATAGGAGTTATTAGGGCAGTGAATTTCCATTTTCTACACATAAGGATGTTTGTATCTTGTCATTTATTATAAAATGAGTGAGCAACAAATTTATTTATTGTGATTAATGATTACAAGTTCGTTTCCATATTCATAAATTGCCATTTTATGGCATATACTGAAAGTTTTTACATTTAAATGGCAACATTCGATTTTGTATAATCAGGAAAGGTTAAACTGAGTGATTGTTAAAACTGCAGTGGTGGTGCTGCAGTAGAGTTGTCGCTTCACAGTTAGACGTTGCCCGTTCGATTCTCAGTTAGACAGTCTTCTGTGTGGCGACATGCGTGAATGGGTGTTCCTTAGTTGAAGGTTGTGCAAAACTGCAGTGGTGGTGCTGCAGTAGAGTTGTCGCTTCACAGTTCAGTTAGACAGTCTTCTGCGTTAGGCCTGGCAAGTCAGCATGTAAAAATCTGCCAATCATTAGCGGACCGGAGTTCCGCTGTGGCGACCCCTAACCGGGAAAAGCCGAAAGACACAAACAAAGTTCAGAATATGATTGTTACATTCTGTGTCATTTCAAGTTCAGGCTTCTATTGTTTCTCTTGAACTTCATCAGTTTGATGTCATATATAAAACATTAGCTATCTTGGTAACTGCTTACATATTATATATGGTCAAGATGGATTACAAAAACTTCAATTCAAGTTAAAGCAATTATATGACTTGTTAAGCATATTGACTTATATAAGAAGATCAGCATGCTTCCCCTTGATGTTCAATGTAGGGAAAGTCATTTATGACAAGTTAAGACAGTAGTGTTATTATACACTAGCCCATGTTATTAAATCCTGTCTAATATATCTCAATTCAACAGACAGCTTCATCTTACATGATGATTATATATGTCTAGATCTACTAAAAATCATACATCACACAACTATTGTGTTTTGTTTTTTTTTTTTGGCTGTTGCTTAGTTATTTGAGAGACACCACAAACTGTAATGTTTATTCTTATTATTAGCTCCTTCCAAGCATGTTTATACAGTCCATAGACTTCAAATTATGAGACCCGTTTCTTTTGTCATAAGTATATTTCCATCCTTACATACACACACATCAGTGCTTCAAGCACAGACAACAAATGCCCATCCAGTTTTCCCAGAATACCATTCACTAGTTCATGTGGGGTGTTTCCAGGCGGTTCTTAAAAATATCGAAACCAGTATTTGTCCGGTTCCATTTTACCAGCCTGTTCCACGCAGTGGCCACTCTGCAGGTGAATCACTCAACACACCTTCCATTCCCACATATATTTCCATGAAGGAAATCTGATGACTCCCTAGCACTTCCCAGCAACCCCACACACCCCTAGAGTCAGCTATCCCCATATGCCCAACACATCCGAGCAAGCTCACCTCCCTGACCACTGCAAAGGGTAGTGCACAAGACCAAGTGCTCTTTGAGTTCCACTCTTATATAAGCCCTTAATGTGTTTGGACCAAAATACATTTTAAATATAAAATTGCAATTATTTTATTATTATTTTTTTTAAATCAAGAAATCAACTTAATGACCTAAACGAAGTGTTGGGAGACCATCGATATGTCTACATGTGGCTTAAAATGGCCCTTTTATTATATATATATTTTAAACCAAAAACTTCATTGCTGAGAATCATCTCAGAGGCTCCTCAGAGCCATTAAGCATTAACTTCACAGTCGCCGTTACCATAGCAACCTGGGAGCCGTTACCATAGCAACCTGGGAGCACCTGCTTCTGTTAGTGTGTCTGATTCTGTTAAGTCTGTATACTGCATACCAGAGGCTCGAGATACACCTGAAGCAAAGCTTCACTGCAACTTCAAGCATAAATTCGCTCCCTTCAGCGGGGCAGCAGCCAGGAAAAGAGCAGAGAGCAAACAGATTCTTCCAGCCTTCCCACCTCTCACTCAGCAGATGTATTAAACTATTCTCTGCCAAGATATCCAAAATCAGTTTTATTCACCCCCTTCCTGGATCCAGGCTAAAACACCAAATGTCTCTTCCCAATACACAAGCATCAATAACCCTCGATCACAAGCCGCAACCCACAGCTTCCCAGAGATGAAAATGGCAACATATACCAGCTGCCAGACAGCTGCAGCCACATACACCATGTCAGGCTTAACCAAACAGCACTCAAAGCTACAATATCCGCCATAATTGATATTAATTATGTTTAGACAGAATAATGACATTTGTACTAGCTGCCAGACACAGCTGCATCCACGCAGACCATATCAGGATTGATCAAACAGCACTCGCAGCTGTGATACCAGTCATTGATATTAACTATATTTAGACAGAATAATGATGACATTTGTACTAAGAGCTTGCTAATATTTAACCAGGAGATACAGGACATTTCTAACTCATACTTTAACTGAAGAAGGCATTAGTCTCCATGACAGCATTTTTTTTTCAAAACACACTATTAACTGCTGTTATATATGATGTTATTGTATAGGATGTCAATTTGTCACATTTGAGCAACAATGAAAGGTACCTTGTTGAATTAGTTAAATTATTCAAAGTGAGAAAAATGAACAAGATAAGTATTCACTGAGTTCAAGTAGGGGGAATAGAAACTTCTATATTTGTATTATAGGTTACTTTGTTTGGCTTATACATAATGTAAATAGTGACCAATCTTGACCTACCTTGTTTGCGAAGAATTATTGGACTCTGAACATTCTTAATAAATCATTACTGTTTCTCAGTTAAGAAACCTTCCTTCTTTTCAAAAGTAAAAACAGATGACAAGTGATGTACCAATATCAGTTGATACTTTGAGAGATGTAGTTGTAAGAATTATTTTTTTTGGGACAGCTATCTTGGAATCAGGTTTTTTGTTTCTTCTTTCTAGCATCAGCTCAAGGATTTGTTTCTTTTAAGAAGGGCCATCCATTCCACTTCTTCTGGGATAGACACACTGTTGTTTTTGATGAACATAGTAGCTTCTTCTAAGTCATTAAAGGTTCTCATCTAATTGGCAAAAGGTACTTTGATCTTGACTGGAAATGCCAGCTGTGCTTTAATTTTATTTCAAGTTTTATTATTGGCCATACTTATTTTCCTTTGATTATTCTGACAGAATACTAGAGCAATGTCAAACCTCATCAGGCTTTGATCGTATTTTAAGGGTGATTTTGTCCAAAGCAGATTTTAATATTAGTTCCTTGTCCAGAAATGAAAGACATGTTATAACTATGGATCTAGGTGGATTATTTGTTGAGTTAAAAGCAGGTTTCCTCAGTGCTCTATGTGCCCTTTCAATTCCAAATGAAAGTCCCTTTTTCAAGTCTAAAAATTCAGGAATCCAGGTTGTTCAGAATGAAAATGTCTTCAGTGTTTTCAGGTAGACCAAAGATCCTTATATGTTGTTTCTCCCTTCCCTGTTTTCTTTTAAGTCATCTATTTTGTTAAGCAGCCATGTATTCTGTTTAAGCAGAAACTCATTTTGGAATTCTTCCTCTTTGAATCTCCTTTCAATGTCATTTAGAGAAGTCTCTAGATTTGTTATTTTTGTATGGTGTTACTGTAATAGTAGGATTATCCGTCTGTTTTTGAGAATTTAATTTGAGGTTTTCCAAGTCATTTTTAAAGCCATCCATCTTCAAAGATAGTTCCTATAAGGTAGATGTCATCAACTGCAGTTGTTTTTTCAAAGCAGCATCTGGATGAGAATCCTATGAGATGCTCATATTCAGTGACTCAATATATCTCCAAGTTACTTAACAGGAACATTTTTGCACATCTCCACCAAAATTGATATTTATGTAGTTTAGTAGTTTATCTATAGATTTCTGATATTTTAAACTTGAAAAGAACAAAATTTTCCTATATTATTATTATACTAGTTTATGGAGCTCTCAAAATTCACTGCTCTCAGTTGGCCATCTAGGGTCCGCCACCAACAGCCACTTATGGGCCATCAATAAAAAAATAATGGTTGGTTGTTTGGATATAGCCCAATATCCTGCACTGTAAATTTAATGTAGATGGCCGAATGATGCCTTAAATTTAGGTTTGAATAGTTTAGCAGACTTTACTCTAGCATAAATGAGAAGCAAATGTCTTCTTTCTTGGTTATCTGGACGTGAACACCTTCCCATATAAGATAATGTGTGTTCTCTCTTGCTGTACGCATGTGTGTGTTGGGGCATCCTCTGATTTTTTTGGGTGTGTGTACTTTATAAACAATTATTCTATAAACATGGGAAGCCTCTCCAAAGTGTTATTATATTGGCACAAAATTATAGTATATACACAGAAGGTTCCAATTTGATTTATGATGCAATTGTCCATTGCATTGTTATACGGGTTAGATTTCATCAAGCTGTGTTTGAACACAGCAAGCTACAAGTCAATAAAGTAACATTTAGGAATTATATGTCGTGGGACAAAAATAGGTAGGTAACAAATCAGATCTGTACTTCCAGCAATCCATTTTTTTTCACCCAGTAACCTACTTTACCCTTTACAGGATCACATGTACACTGGAAACTACCCTGGCAAACAAAAGGTGTAAGGCACTGAAACCCATTTTGAACAATGTCTCTTAGAGACACAGAAGCCTATCCCAGTAGTGAATGGGTGCAAGGAACTGAAACCCAATCAGGGTAGCGCACTGGCCTCTTGTAGAACACAGGCTCTCAATCACCCTTTCTACATGAACACAGACAATTTGAAGAATGCCAATCCATCTTTGGGAGAAGGGAGAAAACAGTATAACCTACAGAAAAACCTATGCAGGCACAGGGAGGACATGCAGACTCAGCACAGAAGGCATCCTAAACAAGAATCAAACACAGGGTCATCTACTTCCACAACTTACAAGTGCTTATAAGGGAATATCATATGATGTGCTGGCCTTTGGTTATTCTCTACTTGTACTGTACAGATAACTACTACTACCTGGACATTTTAGGAAGGGCTTACCTTGATTCTGCTGTAATTCTCTCAGTTGCATACAAAGGTAATCAAGTCACTGGTTATACTTTACTAGGGTTGCATGTCTTACTTGTATGAGAACAATTAAATTGAAAGTGATTACAGCCAGTCACACCAAATGTGCTTCAAATGCTTAAAAGGATAAGGAAGGCTGTATAGGATTCTGGAAATGATGGTAAAGATCTAAATAAAAGTAAACAAAATTCTGATGTTTCTATATGCCCTGTTATGCAGACAGGTGCACAGGATGGACTGGATAACATTAGAAGCAGGGGGAATACGAGCTTGACAGCATGACAAAAGATGTTGAAATGTGTTCGTGCTTTATACATCTGTTGCACTGTAAGTTTCATTAGGAGAATTTTGTTGAACTGCCAGCTCATCGCAGGATGACCCGTTTTTATTTTGCGGTATTTTACCCTTTCCTCTATTTTGCAATCTCTGAGCTAAGCATATGTAATTAGCAGGGGGTGTGATGGGTGTTTGCCCCCCTGCATTTTTTTGCTGGGTTGAGTTTCGACCATCTAGGGTCAATATAGTATATGCCAATTTTGTGATAGTTTAGAGGAAATCTGTGAATATTGTACTACTCTCTCATTGAACGGGGTGTAATTGGAGAATGAAGACCTGGAGGACATCATGCATTACGATCCAATTAAATGTTAAAGATGAAGCACAGAAGAAGTGAAGTACACTGAGTATTTATAAAGTATGCTCAGGAAGAGAGAGTGGTCTCCTGGAGTTGCTTTACAAAAGAAGAACTGTTACAGGAGACAGCAACAGGAGGGGTGATGTCAGTGTTTCAGTATTATACTTCCCTAGATCTTACAGCAATATGTCAGACAGGATTGTAAGGTTAAAAAGAGTTTATGGGACAGGTGGAAGGAAGCACCAAAAGTCAAGATCAGAAATGCAAACAAAGATGAAGCATGGCAGAAAAATCTGAACTATTTAAATTAATATAACACAACTAAAACTTCCCCTTTCAAATCAATGGCTCTGTTCCTGTACATCTCCAGGTTAATGCCACTGGTATCTTCAACTTGCCATATCATCAAAACATTTCGCTTCATGAATAATCTCTTCACCAGTACCTGAACTGTTTTACTAGCAACTCTGAGCTATACACCTTATTTTGTGACACATTTACTATAGAAGTGTAAAAGTAAGGGATGATCAAAGTTGTAACATTCACATAAATAAAAATGTCACAAAGGGTGGACTCTGCCCTTCTGAGAAAATTGCTGGGGTGAAGGCTTATGTCTGTTATTCTGAACTTAGTTCTGGAGCACTTGGATTCCAAACCAGTTATTTTACAATGTGAGGGTATTGGTCTAGACTCTTGTGGCAGGAGAGTGTGGCCTACACCCTTCTAAGCTAGGAATTGCCGCTTTAAAATGTTTTTTGCTGCTGTGACTGATTTTATGCACTTTGAATTTCTAGCACTTCTGCATTTTATAGCATAGGCTAGACTCATACTTGCTGAATATGGACTGTATCACTAGAGCACTAAAACCAGCTCTTCACTGAGATACTGAAGGATATGAGGCATCCGTTGTTTCCAACTATAAATAAAGTACCTGCTTTTGCACTTATATTGCACATTTAATAATATTTATTTGCATTCTACTGTCTGCGTAAACAGTTTTTTTTTGCCACATTTTACTGTATACTGTACTAGTTCAGCTGTAGCACAGCCCAGTTCCCAGGTTTTCTGTTTCTGGATCTCTTTTGTAACTTCCAAGCATCAACTTCAAGGCATCTTTGAAAATGATATGAATACAATAACTGTCTTG